>NC_056730.1:677415596-677715596 GCF_019279795.1 Protopterus annectens
CTGGTTAATAAAATAATAAATAGCGATGTGTATACATATATATATATTTATATATATATATATATATATATACATATATATATATATATATATATATATATATATATTTATATAGATCTACTTCACATGACTGAAAACTCAAGATGTTGAAATTCATTTTAAATGAGACCACAATAGCTAAATTTCAAAATACTAAAAACGCATTTGACTGAGTATTATTATACTGAAAGCATATAATTCTGAATTTCAAAATACCAAATTTTAAGCCATAGATGTGATGGGTGTTTCCCTTCAACTGTGACTTGCTTGTGATAAAAAAAAATTACTGTATCTTAAAGTTTCAACTGTCAGAATACTGATGGTAGCATAGAAAGAAGTGTTGTGTTTCTAAATGTGGGTGTGTCTCTTTACATTTTTATGGGAAATATCTAAAGTTATATAATTTGGAAGCATCAAAATAATGTTGCAGTGTGGCTGTGGTGGTGCAGCGGTTAGCATTGCTACCTCAGAACAAGAGGTTTTCTGGTTTGATTCTTGGCTGAGGTGCCTGCAATGTGCATGTCCTCTCTGTGGTTACATGGGGATGCTCCACTTTCCTCCCCATCTCAAAGGCATGCTACAGGTTGATTGGACACTGTAAATTGGCCATATTTGTAAGGCTGGGCACCAGGCTGGCAACTTCATGACACGCCAATCTTTCCCTGGATCATTGTTCTGCTGTGCCAACCCCTAACTGGAAAAGCCAAAAGAAGAAGATCTAAAGTGAAGTGGTAGATGTTTCCTGCAGTAATGGCAGTGTGTACAGTACTGTAAGGTAAGCAAAAGGAGTATGCCCTTTTCCCCACTATAGCATAATCCTGGAGTTAGTATATATAGTTGGAGGGTTTGGGGGGCATAGCCACCTACCTAGTTTGGTGTTATATAATTCAGTTTATATTAAATGGGTAAGTAAGTAGTTTTTAAGTTTTGGAAAGAGTTAGTCATTGGTGTTGTAAGTGTGCATATCTATGGCTTAAAATTCTGTGTTTTGAAATTCAGTATTGTAAGCTTTCAGCATAATAATGCTCAGTCAAATGAGTTTTCTGTATTTTGAAAATTAGGTATTGTGGTCTCAGTAAAATGAATTTTGGTATTTTGAGCTTTCAGTTATGTGAAGTAGCTTTCTCTCTCTCTCTCTCTCTATATATATATATATATATATATATATATGGATTTAGTAACATTGGTTAAATTGACATTAGGTGGCTTTACTTAACGTCAGCTAAATAATATCAAAACATGAATGATGATATCCATTTGAGCATGTGTCAAGGTCACTCCTCTAAACATTCTAAAATAAAACAAAGTGATTTTTGCAGGGGTCAAGCCACCCTGCACCTCTATGTGGTGGGTGCTGCTAATTATATATACTAATTCTGAGATTGCATGATACCTGGGGAAGGGGAGCATATTCTCCTTCCCCAGGGATCATCCTTTATCACACAACTTTTGACCATACACAGTATTGACAAAAGAATGTTGACCATACAAAGGTCAATCTTAGCCACAATTGACCAAAGTAATGGAAGCCATATATATATAGAGAGAATAATTTTATATATATATATATATATATATATATATATATATATATATATATATATATATATATAAAGACTGTAAGGAGTATTATTTATGCATTTTGAAAATACCTAGCAAGCTTAAATTTATAATGTGGTTCAACTCATTAAGTTTATTACTTTTTCAAGAACTCAGAATGAGACATTTCTTACAGAAAAATGGAATTTTAAAGGGTCGACTACAACCTTTTTCAGTGTATGCATATTTTTTCACTTTAATTTGGATGGCTCCTTAAGCTTTAAACATCTACTTCCATAAGTCGATTTGTTCCACCATTTCCCAGGCTCTTCAGACATAGGAAAATTAGGAATGAGCCTCGGATAGCAGTTGTATCACAGCAGAGATTAGGAGATTTTTTGGAAAGTTCCTAAAATACCCCCTTTTGACTTGAAAGAGAAGAATTGCTTGCTATGATCCTTATCAGGGTTTTTGTCCGCATTGTAATGCTCCCAGGTACAGTCTACATATGTTTTGGCAGGCTCAAAGGTTCTTAGACTTTGTCAATGCAAATGCTCTGGAACAGCTAGTCAGCACACCCACAAGAGGCTCAAATGTCCTGGGCACAGTACTCACTGACATGGGTGAGCATTGCACCCCCGTCCATGTGATATCTTCCTTAAATCAGTTTTGCACAATGTAGTTAAAAGACCAGATACCCCATCAAGCTCAAAAATGTTTAAGAATTTTTCAAAGACATATTACCTGCTACTAACAATTGGTATAAGAAGATTCAAAGCGCCCTTCAACATAGATAACATGGACACCTATGCAGGGCTGTAGACCAATACCCTGCATAACCCCTTAAGCAGTTGTATAGAATCAGCTGTACCTGACTGGATTAAAACTAGGTCTTGCCAAAAAAAAAAAACCAGCCACCCTGGTGAACTCGTAGTATAAACAGGCTATACAACAAGAAAAAGAAACTAATGTCCAAGAACAAGAGGGAACTGGCTCAGCAGAGGAAGAAATCCCTCTCTAGCTTAAACAAACAAATTAGATATCTTGTCAAGTCCTCCAAGGCTAATTATGAAGCAAAACTAGCCTTCCTAATTAAGCTCAGTAAAAGAATATGAGAACACCAACCAGAAGAATCACTGTCTGTATAAAATACGTAGTTTAATATTGATTCCACGATATACAGACCAACATAAGGAAGTAAATACCATGATGTACAGATGAAAATACAAAAGTTAAGCGCTTTCAACTGTGAAATACAGTCTTCTTCAGAACAATTTCCTAAACCAATAAACCTCATTAAATACTCTATCTTGATGGACATAATGGAATAATTGTTCATGTTGTAAAATTTTAAAGTCATATCATTCAACTTGTATGATTATAACTATTGTAAAAATACATAAACAGTTGTCATCACATTTGGAATCATATAATACAACGGTTTAAAAAATTCATACTGAGATACAATTCAATAAAAATATGTTGTATCCATTCATTAAAATGTTATCTCCCATATACTTTACAACCTTCATAAAAATATATATAATCTCTCCCATATACTTTACAACCTTCAGACATATATCTGAAACAGTTGAAAGTGTAGATGTATGTATTCAATTGACTGATACTTCATTTGGTATAACCATAATGAACTGTATATACAATTAATATCACATGGTTGCTGAAACAATGTCTCCCAAAATCAGACTGCACCTACTATCCTGAGAATGATATGTAAAAACTATGTGCAAGTGAATATAAGAATAATAAATAAATGTATATAAAATGAGAAGAGACAAATTACTATAAACATTACAAAATTACGGTGAAAAAAGTGAGCTAACATGTCTCTATGGTCAAAGATCCACTACCAGCGTAGCACTCAGGCAATAGTTATAATCATACAAGTTGAATGATATGACTTTAAAATTTTTGGCGGCAACATGAACAATTATTCCATTATGTCCATCAAGATAGAGTATTTAATGAGGTTTATTGGTTTAGGAAATTGTTCTGAAGAAGACTGTATTTCACAGTTGAAAGCGCTTAACTTTTGTATTTTCATCTGTACAATGTTGGTCTGTATATCGTGGAATCAATATTAAACTACGTATTTTATACAGACAGTAATTCTTCATTGTGCAACCTTCCTAATTAAGGATAATCATAAGGGATTCTTTAACTACATCTGAAATCTTAATTGCACTGAATGATTTGTTGTCTGCATTGGAAAGATTGCAAGTACATTGCTAAGGATAAGAGTTTTATACATCCCATTACAGGCAAGATATACCAACCAAAGTTGTATGCTAATTGTTGTACAGAGAATGTTGTATACCTTGCCAGATGCGATGCCTGCACTAGTTTTTATGTAGGCAAGACCAACAGAAGACTGAAAGATCGTATCTTACAACACTTAAGTCCTTTTTAATTTAATTACATTTTTTCAAACTGTGTGTGGACTAATATTGCTACATACTCAAGTGTGCCAGCTTGCACTGCGTGAGAATTGTTTTTACTACTGCTTTTACTACTTTCTTTATCTGCTTTTACTGTATTTGTGTTTCTTCCTACTTTATTTCAATTGTATTTATTACTGCTTGGTGTAACTCATTCTAAGCCTTTTAGTTTAAACACTTGGGCTTCAGACCAGTTGTTTTACATTAAGAGGGTTTGTGGTCTGCACTGTAGTGGCAGAACAGGTAGCTTACATCCTTCTAAGTTGGGAACTGCTGATTGAGGGCTCAGTGTCTGTTATTCAAAAAGTGTATTAATTCTGGTTTAAGCACTTGGGCTTTCAGGCCAGTTATTTTACATTAAGAGGGTTTGTGGTCTGCACTCTTGTGGGAGGAGAAGCTGGACGCTGGCCTTCTGAGCTGGGAATTTCTTGTTAAAGGCTTATAGTGCATGCATATCTGAACCGCTTCTTACTGAAATTGGTACACCTTGTTTGCTGTAGCATAGACTAGATCCAGGCCTGCTGAATCTAGCTTTGTTTGTATAACTTGAGCACTAATCCAGGCATTCTTTAAAGTATTCAATTGTATTTATTACTGCTTGGTAGTAACTTGATTAAAGTGTAGCTATCAGTCTAAGTCTTTTGTATTAAGCACTTGGGCTTCAGACCAGTTGTTTTACATTAGGAAGGTCTGTGGCATGCACTGTGGTGGCAGGACAGGTAGCTTACATCCTTCTAAGTTGGGAACTGCTGATTGAGAGCTCAGTGTTGGTTATTCTAAAAGTGTATTAGTTCTGGTTTAAGCACTTGGGCTTCAGGCCAGTTATTTTACATTAAGAGGCTGGACTCTGCCCTTCTGAGCTGGAAATTTCTGGTTAAAGGTTTATAGTGCCTGCATATTTGAACTGTTTCTTACTGAAATTGGTACACCTTGTTTGCTGTAGCATAGATTAGATCCAGGCCTGCTGAATCTGTTTGTATGCTTGTTGTTTGTTTGCTTGTTATTTCCCTGGAACGCTAATTCCACCTAAAAGGTGGCTTTTCAGCGCTTCTGTGGATCCCTAGTGATATCTGCATTGCATACTGTACTTATTTCCTTGTTTCACTTGAAAGAAAGTTACTGTTTGTCATTTTTACATTTAAGTTACCTGTAACACATTGCACTTAAGTTACCTGGCACTTGCACACTAAGCAATTATATAAGTCAGCACTTAAAAATTAAAAGCACTACACCCTCACAAACTCCCCTTGAGTACCTTGTTCCCCATTGGCCCTTGTTTTCAATTATAAAGGAATTCCCAATACTATTCTAGCATGTCCAAAGGTCAGTTGTCAATCTCCTCTCTGGTCCAGCTGGTGAATCTGGGAATCTTGAGGCAATGTTACAACTGCCTCATGTACACAGACAACCCTCTCCTCCTCCCAACAAATTCCAACACATGTGAGAGATGCAACCATATAGCCAAACTGGAGGCTAAGCTCTCTCAACTCAGTACTGGCATAACCAGTCAGGAGGAGAAGGAAACCACACTCACTACAATTCCAGTCTCACATAGACCTACCATGACAGCAAACCAAACACATAATCACACAAAAACATACTCAGAGGCTCTAAATAAAGATCTGCCTAAACAGCAGAGACCTCCAAAGCAGACAAACAAGCAACTGCTACCCCAAAACAAAACACGTGCAACACATATCTCACAAAGCCAGTGTGCCGAACAGTCACAGCCCTTAAGGCTAAACAACACACCTGATACACTTGTAATAGGTGACTCTATCATCAGGCACACTGACATCCCGCTCACCAGGCTGAACAAGGAGAAGGTCATGCTGAGCAGCCTGTCGGGTGCTAGGATCCGCCACATAACACAAGCACTCAGGTCACTCCAAGGCAAGTACAAATATGACTCAGTCATTGGCCATGCTGGTGTGAATGACCTGAGACGTGCCTCCCTGGACTACATGAAAAGAAACATAGAGGAGCTCTCTGAGCATGTAGCCCAGGCCGGTATGACCCTGATCTTGAGTAGCATTTTACCCTCACCAAGAATGATGCCATAATATGAAGACAAGATGATCAATTTCAACAATTGGCTTAAGTATTGGTGCCATTCAAAGGGGATCCAATGCCTGGCAGCCTGGGATGATATGCTCGACAAGCCACAATGCTTCGCTAAGTGTGGCTTGCACCTGTCACCCCTGGGCTTTCGGATACTGGCAAAGGCTCTTGCTACCCCCATAGTGCCTTTTTTAGGCAAGGCTCAAAAGACAAACCCACCTCCATAGGTATCACAAGGGATAAGAAACTAAGAGTAATGCTACTCAACGCCAGAAGTCTAAACCTCAAGATGCACACACTCGAAACTCTCCTTAGCATGGAGAACATTGATATCTGTGCAGTAACAGAAACCTGGTTCAGGGCTCCAGAAAGCACCCCAGCACTACCAGGTTATACCTCATACCATGCTTTTCAGCCCCAAAACTTGGACCGAACTACAAAAGGAGGGGGAGTATCAATATTCATCAAAGATACCCACACCTCCAGGTTGGTGGCACAGCACGAAGCATCAGAGACTATCCATGTGCAACTAACAGTGGGTAAAACTGCCTTCCAGTTTATAGCCTGCTACAGACCACCCTCCCAAACCCAGGAACCCCACTCAGCCTTCCTGAGAACACTGGAAAATATGAAGGTCTCTCCAAACACCATTATATTGGGCAACTTCAACTACCCAAGCATAGACTGGGAGCATTACTCTAGCTCCAACACCCTAGCCCAAAGGTTCCTAGAATTCATAAACTCAGATGCTATGGAACAAATTGTTACCACTCCCACAAGAGGGTAAAACATACTGGACCTGATCATCACCAACATGGGGACTCTATGCTCCAGAACAGAAGTGTATCCCTCAGTGGTAAGATCAGACAATAAACTAATCCAACTGGATATTCACATCCTGACCCCACCCCCTGCCCAGAAAACCACAGTGAAAAACTTCTCTAAAGCAAATTTCACTCTCCTCAAAACCGAGGTGGAATCCTTCAAAGCCCCCGGGCCTGTGGAAAATACGGCCCAGACCGCAGAATCCTTTATAAATGCATTCTATGAACACCTTCAGGAATGCATGGATCATGCAATCCCAAATAAAACCAAGACCCAATCCTCCAAAGGCAGACATCCTGTCTGGTGGACCCCAGCCATAAACAAACTATACAATAGAAGGAGGAAGCTACTACATGATAGAGCAAAATCCCAAAAGGGAAGGCATCTCTGATCAGTATTAGCAAAAAACTACGGGCACTCATAAAAGCGCCTAAGGCCAGGTTGGAGAGAAAAATTGCACAGGACACTAAGGATAATCACAAGGCTTTCTTTAGTTATGTTAGGAACCTGGGTGGGAATTCCCAGATATGCTCAGAATTAGTCTAAAATGACAAAAAATACACCAAACCCACAGACATTGCCAACATCCTAGCTGACAGGTTCAGCGCAAACTTCTCCCCTCCCCACCAAAGGGCAAATATCTATCCCAGCAGAGTGCTGCCCCTGACATCTCAGATGCTCAGGTAAGAGCTGCCCTCTCCAAAGCAAAAAACACAGCATCAATGGGACCAGACGGTGTCCCAGGCTGCTTCCTACATGAACTCCAAGAAGAGCTAAACCCAAACAAAAAACTACTGTTCAATCTCAGCCTTACTACAGGATATGTACCCAAACAGTGGCGTACAGCAACAGTGGTCCCTCTCCACAAAGGTGTTGCCTCAATGGACCCTGGAAACTATCACCCCATAACCCTGACTAGCTTGGTCTGCAAAGCTATGGAAGGGATCATCATGGACCTCATAAATAAAGATATTGGGGACCTACAGACACTGGATCCTACCCAGTTCGGCTTTGTTAAGGGCAGATCCTGCCTCTTAAACCTGAACAACTTCTTTGAAACCATCACCAAGGCCATTGATGAAGGGAAGGTGGTCCACACAGCCTACCTGGACCTCGCAAAAGCCTTCAATAAAATACCCCACTCAGGCATTATAGATAAGCTCACCAGCTTAAATATAAACCCCTATGTCACTAGATGGGTTGCAAACTGGCTCAAGGACAGAACCCACATGGTTAGAATTGCTGGAGCCATGTCAGACTCCAAACCAGTTACAAGTGGCATCCCACAAGGCTCAGTCCTGGGACCTCTCTTGTTCGGTATATATTTCTTAGAGGTACAGGCCAACACGGAAGGACTGTGGCTGACCAAGTTTGCAGATGACTGCAAACTGGGCACCATAATCGACTCTCCAGCTGACACAAGCATCCTCCAAAAGGGCCTCATAGAAACAGACAACTGGTGCCAGAGCCATGGCCTCAAGCTAAAATCCAAAAAGTGTATAGTCACCCCCTTTGGCAAAAACAAAGTGCCCACAAATTACCACATAGGTGGTAATCCATTAAGTACAGAAGAAGTAATTAGGGACCTGGGGACCCAAGTTGATAGCAATCTCTCATTTGACAACCACGTGGCCAAAGTGGTTAGAAAAACATTTTATATAGCCCACCTAATCATGATGGGATTCACATCTAGATCAGGGGAGGTCATTGTGCCTCTTTACTCATCCCTCATCAGACCCATAATTGAGTACAATGCCCCTTTTGGGATGTACATTACCAAACACCTGCAGCAACTGGAAAGACCCCAAAAGTACCTCACCAAGAGGATCAAAGGGCTCAAACAGATGCCATATGCTTCCCGGTTAAAGAAACTCCAGCTCTACTCAGTGGCATACCGCCTGCTCAAATGGCCGAATAACATCCAACCCAAAGGGGATCCAATGCCTGGCAGGCTGGGATGATATGCTCGAAAAGCCACAATGCTTCGCTAAGGACGCTTGCACCTGTCACCCCTGGGCTTTCGGATATTGGCAAAGGCTCTTGCTACCCCCATAGTGCCTTTTTTAGGCAAGGCTCAAAAGACAAACCCACCTCCATAGGTATCACAAGGGATAAGAAACTAAGAGTAATGCTACTCAACGCCAGAAGTCTAAACCTCAAGATGCACACACTCGAAACTCTCCTTAGCATGGAGAACATTGATATCTGTGCAGTAACAGAAACCTGGTTCAGGGCTCCCGAGAGCACCCCAGCACTACCAGGTTATACGTCATACCATGCTTTTCAGCCCCAAAACTTGGACCGAACTACAAAAGGAGGGGGAGTATCAATATTCATCAAAGATACCCACACCTCCAGGTTGGTGGCACAGCACGAAGCATCAGAGACTATCCATGTGCAACTAACAGTGGGTAAAACTGCCTTCCAGTTTATAGCCTGCTACAGACCACCCTCCCAAACCCAGGAACCCCACTCAGCCTTCCTGAGAACACTGGAAAATATGAAGGTCTCTCCAAACACCATTATATTGGGCGACTTCAACTACCCAAGCATAGACTGGGAGCATTACTCTAGCTCCAACACCCTAGCCCAAAGGTTCCTAGAATTCATAAACACAAATGGTATGGAACAACTTGTTACCACTCCCACAAGAGGGGAAAACAAACTGGACATGATCATCACCAACATGGGGACTCTATGCTCCAGAACAGAAGTGTATCCCTCAGTGGTAAGATCAGACCATAAACTAATCCAACTGGTTATTCACATCCTGACTCCACCCCCTGCCCAGAAAACCACAGTGAAAAACTTCTCTAAAGCAAATTTCACTCTCCTCAAAACCGAGGTGGAATCCTTCAAAGCCCCCGGGCCTGTGGAAAATACGGCCCAGACCGCAGAATTCTTTATAAATGCATTCTATGAACACCTTCAGGAATGCATGGATCATGCAATCCCAAATAAAACCAAGACCCAATCCTCCAAAGGCAGACATCCTGTCTGGTGGACCCCAGCCATAAACAAACTATACAATAGAAGGAGGAAGCTACTACATGATAGAGCAAAATCCCAAAAGGGAAGGCATCTCTGATCAGTATTAGCAAAAAACTACGGGCACTCATAAAATCGTCTAAGGCCAGCTTCGAGAGAAAAATTGCACAGGACACTAAGGATAATCACAAGGCTTTCTTTAGTTATGTTAGGAACCTGGGTGGGAATTCCCAGATATGCTCAGAATTAGTCTAAAATGACAAAAAATACACCAAACCCACAGACATTGCCAACATCCTAGCTGACAGGTTCAGCGCAAACTTCTCCCCCCCTCCCCACCAAAAGGGCAAATATCTGTCCCAGCAGAGTGCTGCCCCCCTGACATCTCAGATGCTCAGGTAAGAGCTGCCCTCTCCAAAGCAAAAAACACAGCGTCAATGGGACCAGACAGTGTCCCAGGCTGCTTCCTACATGAACTCCAAGAAGAGCTAAACCCAAACAAAAAACTACTGTTCAATCTCAGCCTTACTACAGGATATGTACCCAAACAGTGGCGTACAGCAACAGTGGTCCCTCTCCACAAAGGTGGTGCCTCAACGGACCCTGGAAACTATCACCCCATAACCCTGACTAGCTTGGTCTGCAAAGCTATGGAAGGGATCATCATGAACCTCATAAATAAAGATATTGGGGACCTACAGACACTGGATCCTACCCAGTTCGGCTTTGTTAAGGGCAGATCCTGCCTCTTAAACCTGGACAACTTCTTTGAAACCATCACCAAGGCCATTGATCAAGGGAAGGTGGTCCACACAGCCTACCTGGACCTCGCAAAAGCCTTCGATACAATACCCCACTCGGGCATTATAGATAAGCTCACCAGCTTAAATATAACCCCCTATGTCACTAGATGGGTTGCAAACTGGCTCAAGGACAGAACCCACATGGTTAGAATTGCTGGAGCCATGTCAGACTCCAAACCAGTTACAAGTGGCATCCCACAAGGCTCAGTCCTGGGACCTCTCTTGTTCGGTATATATTTCTCGGAGGTACAGGCCAACACAGAAGGACTGTGGCTGACCAAGTTTGCAGATGACTGCAAACTGGGCACCATAATCGACTCTCCAGCTGACACAAGCATCCTCCAAAAGGGCCTCATAGAAACAGACAACTGGTGCCAGAGCCATGGCCTCAAGCTAAAAGCCAAAAAGTATATAGTCATCCCCTTTGGCAAAAACAAAGTGCCCACAAATTACCACATAGGTGGTAATCCATTAAGTACAGAAGAAGTAATTAGGGACCTGGGGACCCAAGTTGATAGCAATCTCTCATTTGACAACCATGTGGCCAAAGTGGTTAGAAAAACATTTTATTTAGCCCACCTAATCATGATGGGATTCACATCTAGATCAGGGGAGGTCATCGTGCCTCTTTACTCATCCCTCATCAGACCCATAATCGAGTACAATGCCCCTTTTGGGATGTACCTTACCAAACACCTGCAGCAACTGGAAAGACCCCAAAAGTACCTCACCAAGAGGATCAAAGGGCTCAAACAGATGCCATATGCTGCCCGGTTAAAGAAACTCCAGCTCTACTCAGTGGCATACCGCCTGCTCAGAGGCGATCTGTGCCTGACATATAAAGCCATGTCCAACCCGGAATTAAGGGACATGCTGCACCTCAAAAAATCCAAATCCCCTTGAGCTACGCGCTCGAGAGACTTGAACCTCAGCTCTGAAATAAATAGGACATGCTGGAGGGACAGATTCATAACCCAGAGGCTCCCTTCACTCTGGAATAAAATCCCAGTCCAGGTTAGGCAGAGTCCCTCATTGACTCTCTTCAAGAGGAATCTTGATGAGTGGATGGAAGATCGTAGGTTTACCCCGGGTATCACTTCTGTGTCACTGTTAGACAGAGGCACAGTATACTAACCTCAAAAAAGGGCATAGCAAATTAACTTAAAATGGATGGCAAAAGCCAAACATACTCTGGCTAGGCTTATAAATGCCCTAGGGCAGATAGCCTAGTTTGAACCTATGAACCTATGAACCTATTAAATGATATTAGATTAAAGAATAATAAGAATGCATTATTTCAACACAAGAACAGCTATCCTTTAGGTGATGATCTACGCACCTTCACTGAAGTTACTGAAGCACGATGGATAGCAGATCTTCAAGCCAACAAAGCTCTTCGTTTAAATGCATATCATCCATTGAAGCCTGTGTTGAGAGACCACAGACTTAAATATTGAGATAACCCACACCATTGCACCACATTTTGTTTTACTCTTTAAATATTGAGATGTGATTGGTCTGGACTTGATTTTGAGTTGGTTTCAACTGGCCAATGATGTTCTGAATGAAGGAGGTGTGGTCAAAATGGCATCATTTGATTGGTTGCTATGTTCTATTTAATAACTTTGTTTTTTTCTGAATGACAATCTGATGAAGGACGTTTATGAAAGCACTTATCCACTCTTTTTATGTTTTATATGTATATTTTAGCCATAAGTTTTAATTAAATTCATGTTCACATCCTTTCGAGTCTTGTTCAGTCTTGTTATTTTTGCACTCAGGTATTATAGAGAAACTCTCCAAATTGTGAATTGACTTCTACATTACCAGATGGGTAGCCAGCTGGCTCATCAACAGGACACCCTTTTATCAAAGTGGGTGACTTCACCTATAGTAAAAGACTATTCCCCCGTGGCTTACCACAAGGTTCTGTGCTGGGCACCTTACTGTTCAGAATTTATTTCTCGGAAGTCCAGACAAACTTGGACAGCCTCTGACTGACCAAGTTCACTGATGACTGCAAACTGGAAGCAATCACTGAGTCCCCAGTGATGTTAATATACTGCAGACAGGGTTAATGCAGATGAATGATTGGTGCCAAAGCAACAGATTAAAGCTAAACGCAAAAAAAAAAATTATTATTCCCTTTGGCAAAGCTGACATCCTTGCTAATTACATTATAGACAGCACCGCCCTAAGTGTAGACCTAGTGGTACATGATCTGGGTACTCAGGCTGATAGCAATCTGAACTTTGACTACCACATATCCACAGTAGTAAGGAAATCCTGCTATATGGCACATCTTATAAGTAATGGCATTGCATCTAGATCTAAGGATGCTATAATTCCATTATATTTAGCCCTCATCAGACCAATAATTGAGTACAATGGTCCATTTTCCATGTACCTCACCAGACACCTGAAACAATTGGAGAGACCATAGAGTTTTCTTACCAAGAAAATTACAGGGTACACAAAATAAGTCTCACGTGGAAAGACTGAAAGCCCTGTCACTATATTTTTTGTCCTATAGCCTGCTAAGGGGTGACCTGTGACTGACTTACAGGGCATGGTCCTCATGGAAATGCTACACATTCGTAAATCAAACTGCATGAAGGTCTCTTGCAAGCTTCCAGTTCATGTGAAATAGATCTTTTCCCTGACCCTCTTCAAATGCAACCTAGATCAATGGTTGGGTGACCACAAATTCACTCCTGGGATGGCACCTATGCCCCACCTGGACAGACAAAGTCAGTTAAGTGCCATAGACCCTTACCCCTGTGAACTTTATTCACCTAAATATGGACAACTGCGGCAACTCGGGATAAATATGGCTAGGCTTGTAAGGGCTCTAGGGTTGTTAGCCTAGTGACCTGCTATGAACCTATGAACATATGAACCTATACCCTCTACATCCTTAATGTAAAAGCTGCAGTCTTGGACCTTCCCACAGGGAGATCTCTAGAACTTAGCTACTCACACCCCTTTGTAGCCAGCCACTCCAATGTTCAAGCCAATAATCAAGCCTGTATTCTTTGTGCCATAATTACGACCAAAATCTCTATGCCATACAGTTGGTACATAATGACTTGTTTTCAGTTTATTGCCAAAAAATAAAGCTGCACTATTGTAACCTGCTGTTTTTCTATACTGTTACTTTAAGGTAATTGTGACACAGTGTCATAATTTGTACAGTCTTCAAAGGGAAACCAAAAATATGTTTACACTAAACTGGGAGAAATATGTATGTTTCCCTCACAGGATGCCATTACCTCATAGTTACATAGACAAGTGAAAGCCATTTCCACTTGATGGTGGTGGTTGCTTGAAGGACATTTGTTGTTTTTATTTACTGTTCTGGAACTTCAGCTTTTATGTGACAAATCACAATAAAACATTAACAGTATGTAAATGTGAAAACTGCAGTTCTTACATGAACATTTTTTCCTTCTTGCTGATTTAGATAGGTTATCTATAGCAGTGGAAAACGTTAGTAATTTAGTGCTACGGTGTGAAGGACTGTACTGGGAAATGAATTTCAAGTTATAGTACCAGTGCTTGCAATATCCCCAAAATACCTGAGCTGTGAAAGTTTGGTGAAGACATCAACTAGATATGCAGATACTTCATGAAAGGAATTCAATCCTGAGATGTTACTGAAATGTTTAAAATTTCTTAATGAAATATTTATAGTTTAGTGATACTAAGATGCTATTTTCTAAAGTAATGCAAATTATTATATATTTAAATATCATGGTCCGGGTTCCAAAAGATTACTGTGGACAGTGCAGCATACTAAAGGAAGATGTCAGTGCATCAGTGCTGGATGCAGTTCCATAACACATGCTAAAACAAGAGCAAGTAATTATCTATTTAACATATGATAATTACAGACTCCACACATGCCCACTGGATTTCAAAACACAACAGGCACTCCCAGTGGAATATAAACACAACAGAGTACTTCACCAACAACTTTCTGAAAGCACTCAGCACAGGCCATATGTGCTTTATCTGAACACCACTGTATGCCATATATTTTAGGGAATCCTGCAGAATCCACAAACCTTACTTAAAAAACACAACTAGCATTTAATGCACTACAGCAGGCTGGGGTGTTGCAAACAATAATAGACGGCAGTCTGCAAATATGTCCCAGTAGGCAGCCAGCTAAGTAGTGAACAAGGCTACAGTTAAGTCAGCTCTTTGACAAGGAAATAATGGGTCCCTATTAATTATTCAAACTTTTTAAAGTTCGAATGTCATATGGTCGATACCATATGATCGAACTTTAAAAAGTTTGAAGGTGAAAAGCAATGGCTCTGTAGGGCACAGAATGGGAAAATTTCCCTTTTCTGCACTGAAGTGTGATCTCAGAGTTGGTATATTTAAATAGGGGGTGTGTGGGTGGTTTAGGGGGTCTTGCCCCCCTGCTCAGAGCATTGAGGCAAGTTTTTTTTTTTTTTAATTTTTTATTATATTTTTGATGTTTTAAATTTCACTCATATGTTGTTGAACATATGAGGTTCGAAGTTTTTAAACTTTTAATATATAATATAGATCCAGAAATCACAGATAGATCCAAATTAGACAGAAAGCTGATGCAGGCTGTGGGCAGGACATGTGTACCCCACATGTATACTTGAAGTCTGTGGGGTAACACAGTACCAATAAAAACAAAAGTGTGCCTGAGTCTAGGTATACTGGCCTCTGGGACATTTCAGCAGCATATGGGAGATGCCATGGGAATGTCCCAGACAGTTGCCAGTCACATCCTGTGACATTTCCTGGCAGGAATGTGCATCAAGATGGGTGAATATATCCACGTCTCAACAACACCTGTGGAGTGCAGAATTGCCATGCAACAGTTATATGCCATAGCCAATTTCCCCATGTGTCATGTCACAATAAAAAATGCAGCTGTACCTGGTGCCAAACTATAGAAATAGAAAAGGGGTGACCATCACTCAGTTTCCAGGTGGTGACAATTCTCAGCAGATGGCCTGATTACTAATATCATAGTAACCAACTCTGATAGTGTGCATGATGCTGAAATATGGAGGGAAAGTGGTTTGAGTGCTGCTTTCCAACTTGGTGACATTCCTGCGGGACTGCTACTTGGTAAGTACAGGACTACAGCTATAATGTAAGCAGAATTTATACCTGTCAGCATTA
This sequence comes from Protopterus annectens, assembly GCF_019279795.1. Taxonomy (NCBI): domain Eukaryota; kingdom Metazoa; phylum Chordata; order Ceratodontiformes; family Protopteridae; genus Protopterus; species Protopterus annectens. The sequence continues at coordinate 677,431,486 of NC_056730.1, forward strand.
AACATGAAGACTAAATATGTATCTCCTTCCTACAAATAGGTGACTGCAGTTATCCACTCAAGCCATGGCTGATGACATCATACAGTGACCCATCAGCTTCGACAGAGGATGTATCAACAGAGCACACACCATGACACAAAACACTGTTGAGCATGTGTTTGGCATGCTGAAAGCAAGGTTCAGATATCTGCTCACATACAGTGGTGTACTACAAATACACACCAGAAAAGTCATTATAGATGGTTACCATCTGCACTATGCAACACAACATAACAGCCTTCTCCAAGAATCCCAGATGTCTGATGATGGAGTCTGTATCAGAAGGATGAAAGCTCACAACAGTGAATGTCAAAAAACTGAACTAGGGACATCAAAAACCAAGAAGGTTGAACAGCAGAGACCTTGATTGTGCAGGATCGCGATACAGTGGGGATTAAGGTTTTGCTTCTTTCACCACAATAATGCAGTCTTGGAGTTTGTATATATAATTAACAGGGGATGTTAAGATGCAATTGAAAAACAAAACATAACATATGTTTCTCAGAGTGTTATGTATGTGCTGTGTTGGTAAGATAACAGGCTATAACACTTACATTGTGCACTCACATGAGGTGTAATTTCACATTCACAGCATAGTTCTACCGATATAATACAAATATGGCATTACAGTAAGTGTGAATTAATGTCCTTTAATTAGAATTGGTGAATGCTGCTATATTTGTGAATGTACAACTTACCTGTATGTCCTGAAACACCTACCTCAAAACCTTCCCGAAGTATCTGATGATCCTGGCTGTTGGTATGATGTGAGGCCAGGAACACTGCTATGTCATTTAGGTGAGGCAAGGGTGCCCACCTCCATTGGCATTCCTCAGACACTCATAGCAGCAGAGTCTTTGACTGCATGGAGGATCATGTCAGAGCAATGTCACTGACAAGCCTCCTTGGATCTATTGTGACTACCCACAACACTGATCACGTGTGTCAGATCTGTCCACACTTGATTACTTCAGACAGTATTGCCTGTCTATCCAGAAAGGTTGCAGCCATGGTAGCACCTATTTTTATTTCATTTTCTCTGTGTAAGAAATTGTATCTCCTATTTCTGTTTCACATCTGAAAGACTTATGCACATCTTAGAGTTCATATAGGGGCTCACATAATGACACGATAATGTTAAAAACATACAGCTATTAAATGGCTCACCTCTCATTTACTATGTATAGCTATGCAAAACAACGTGTGTCATGCATACCACTGTTGTGTACAGATAATCTGAATGAACATAAAGACCATGTCTGACTAGGTAATCCATATGGCCTAATAACATCAGCATGTTTAACAAGTTTGTATATGTCACACATGCAGAAATTGGATTTGAATGCATGTTTCTGGGCATTAAAATAAGTTAGGGCCAAACACATAACTGTTATTGCAGTTACATGCACATCTTAACATAACTAGAATTTCTGCTTCATGAATGTAGGATGCATCTCAGATATTATCTTAGTGACAGACATTATAAGAAATATGAATGTCATTATATGGTATGCAACACAAATATTGGAATTTATAAAGAAACAGGGCAGTCCAATATCAGTATATTATATTAAAATGACCTGTTATGCAATCATAGATACCCATATTACCACATGAAACTATATAAATTATAAGCCATTCTAATATTGCCTCTGTCACATTGAATGTGCTCACAAATGGTTCTATATGAGTAAGCATCACAAAGTATTCGTAAATCAGTCACTGAACATACAACTTACAGAAATCCCAGTAAGTCATCAGTTTTTGCAAACATATGCCACATTACAGGTTATTCTGCAATAACTATGGATATATTTTAATTCCTTTTGTATCTGCAGTTCACCAGGGCTGGTTTCTCTTTATCCATACAACTGCACATGTGGAAAAGCTACCTGTCACTGATCGACATGCACACATATGTATGCATATTATTTAATTCTATCACCATCCATTATGTAACAGACAGATTGTAATACAGAGAATTTCAAACAACATATGCATGAAATCATATTTCAGTAGTTTTACACAGAATAATGATAATAGAGGAATGTGATTGGGGTTGGGAGGATGGCCTAATGGGTAAGGTGTTTGTCTTACAAACACAAGGTGCAGGGTTTAAGTCTCATAAGGGCCTAATTGGCTAAGCTTAAAATGGCTCGCAAGGGCAGTTAGCTTAGTACTAATCTATGAACCTATGAACCTATGATAATATCAATGCATTCCACCACAGCAAAGCCAGGAGGCAACAATTTACCTTTTGAGGGTAAGTTAGCTAAACCCCAGAGTGAGCTTAGCTAAGTGCACACAGCTTTTAAGTATGATTTGTACCATACATAATTAATGAAGTTCATTAGCATTCAATGTTTTAGAATTCCATTAGTGAATGCCCCATAAGTTCTCAAATCTAGGTGCATTATCCAGTAGCTCAATGTAAGTGTACAATTCTCTATGCAACTGCCCAATAGGTAGCAATAAACAGGAATATCACTAATACATGACTGGTGCCCCCCAATAGTCTGCTACTATTCTATATGTGACAACTTTAAAATGTAATGACAGGGATCTCTGCATTTTTGGAAGGTGTTTTTCTATGACTTTCAATTGCAATAGTGAGAATATTAACCAGCAGGAGGTTTTGCCAGTTCCAGGTCCCAAACTGGACACAGAAGAACACCCAGATGCTCACTTTCTATGCTGGACATGAGGAGAAGATGTAAACACACCCCAGGAACTTTTCAATAATCAATATCTGGAAATGGATTGTGACAGAATACCACGGATGGGTTGGGATCTACTGGACTGTCATGCAGGTCCACCACCACTGTGATGACCTACCTCAGGGGGACATAGATTATCTTCATCACAGGGTTGCCGAGGTCCAACAACACCCAGCAGATGAGTACAGTAAGTGACATAATCCATACCTTAACACTTATATTATTGTCATATATGTATGTAGAAAGCATGCCTGTTTATGTGGGTCTGGGCTATTTATTGACATTTGATTACCTGGAAAGTCTGACTGGGTAGAAGCCCATTTTCAGTGGAGGTTCAGGGGACGAAAGCTCCAAAGTATTATAAAACATTTTAAGAACAATAACTTTACAGTGTTTAAAAATAATACAAAAAAAACTACAGTTTAAATAAGTATACCAAATTAGACGTAATATGAAACATTGTTTAATAATGGATACAAGTTGCACTTCTTCAGGCTTACAATTGTGCTATACAGCTAATCTACTACATTTTGCACTGTTATAAAGCTTTTTTACTGTTTCACTGCACTTGTGTACTGTTTTATACTGTTTTAACTGTATTTTTCATTGCTAGCGTTTCATTACTGTAATTGCATTTTTACTGAATTACGTAACTGTAAACAGCTTTTTCATACCGAGAGTTGTATTTTATGCTTGTGAGTGCTCTATCTGTGCTTTTCTATGCATTATTTGTGAGGTTTCCGTGTTCTAGTCAGGAAGCATACTCTGGATAGAGGCCTGCTGTTATCCAGGCATGGTTGTTTTGTTTGTTAATTTCCTGTCTCCTGATTGAGAACACAGAGCACTGTGTGTAAGGTATTAACTGGAAATTTTCTCCATTTGTTAAACATTTGTTTGTTCTGATTTCCTGCCAAAGACTGTATCATATAACTGATTTGTTTGCAGATAAAAGCATTCTCTAGAGTCTCCTTACTCCTTTATCTGTTTAAAACTTCCATGTTGTGGCTCACTGCTGTTTTTCTGCTGTGATAAACATTTCTGCAGTGTTTTCTGCCTAAAATAGTGTAGCTAGTACCTATAATAGTGTTCATAGTACAATTGCATTTTTACTGAATTACTAAACCGTAAACTGCTTCTCCATACCAAGAATTGAATGTTCTGTTTATAAGTGCTATATCTCTGCTTTTCTGTGCATTTCTTGTGAGGTTTCTGTGTTCTAGTCAGGTAGCATAGCCTGGATAGAGATCTGCTGATATCCAGGCCTGGTTGTTTTGTTGTTGAGTTTCCTGTGTTTCTGGCAGCTATCTTCTACTGATAGTGTCTTGTCTTCTCTGTTATTGAGAGTAACAGGGTTGCCTGACCTTCTGTAGCAGGAGTTATTGGTTGAAAGAGGAGGGGGTAGCAGGACTGGATAGTAAATTGAGCTACAAGATTCTTCCATCTTTTCAGGTATTTAAACCCCATGTCTGCAGGGGGCTGTGCTTGTTTTTGCCAGGCTGTGGAGTGCTGATTCATCACTGAGAAAAAGCAGAAATTCCCTAAGACTCCAAGAGCAGAATAAGATATTTCTTACATTTATTTCATTGAATTGCTCTTCCTAATGCTTATAATTGTGCTGTACAGCTAATCTGCTACATTTTGTACTGTTATAAAGCTTTTTTTTTACTTTTTCACTACAGTGTGTACTGTCTTATACTGTTTAAACTGTATTTTTCATTGCTAGATAGTGTTTCATTACTGTAATTGCATTTTTATTGAATTACTTAACTGTAAACTGCATTTTCATACTGAGAGTTATATGTTCTGTTTTGTGAGTGCTCTATCTGTGCTTATCTATGCACTTTTGGGAGGTGTGTGTGTTCTAGTCAGGTAGCATAGTCTGGATAGATGTCTGCTGTTATCCAGGCCTGGTTGTTTTCTTTCTTGATTTTCCTGTGTTTCTGGCAGCCATCTTCTGCTGATAGAGAACATAGAGCACTGTGTGTAAGGTATTAACTGGACATTTTCTCCATTTGTTAAATATGTTTATTTGTTCTGATTTCCTGCAAGGAACTATATCATATAACTGATTTCTTTGCAGTTAAAAGCATTCTCTAGAATCTCCTTGTTCCTTTATCTGTATAAAACTTTCATTTAGTGGCTCACTTCTGTTTTTCTGCTGTGATAAACATTTATGTAGTGTTTTCTGCCTAAAATAGCATAGCTAGCAGCTGTAATAGTGTTCATTACTGTAACTGCATTTTTACTGAATTACTAAACTGTAAACTGATTTATCATACTGAGAGTTGTATTTTCTGTTTGTGCATGCTCTCTCTGTGCTTTTCTGTGCATTTATTGTGAGGTTTCTGTGTTCTAGTCAGGTAGCATAGTCTGGATAGATGCCTGCTGTTATCCAGGCCTGGTTGTTTTGTTGTTGAGTTTCCTGTATTTCTGGCACCCATCTTCTGCTGATACAGAACACAGAACACTGTATGTAAGATATTAACTGGAAATTTTCTCCATTTTGTTAAAAGTGTGCTTGTTTGTTCTGATTTCCTGCCAATGAGTGTACTGATTCATTTGCAGTTAAAAGCAGTCTCTAGAATTTCCTTTCTCCTTTATCCATAGCCGGCCTTAGGCATAGGCTAACTAGGCAGCCACCTAGGGCTAAACTCTGGTAGGGGCGCTATTCCAGTATTTATTTGGTGTACATACACCAGGATGGGGGCACCAGGTACTGTGGCAGGAGGCACCGTGTAGCTCTTTTGCCTAGGGCACCAGTTGACCTAAGGCCGCTCCTGCCTTTATCTGTTTCAAACTTCCATTTAGTGGCTCACTGCTATTTCTTCTGTTGTGAGAAACATTTCTGTAGTATTTTCTGCCTAAAATAGTGTAGCTTGTAGCTGTAATAGTGTTTATTACTATAATTGCATTTTTATTGAATTACTAAACTGTAAACTGCTTTTTCATACTGAAAGTTGTATTTACTGTTTGTGAGTGCTCTATCTGTGATTTTCTGTGCATTTATTGTGAGGTTTCTGGGTTCTAGTCAGGTAGGATAGTCTGGATAGAGGCCTGCTGTTATCCAGGCCTGGTTGTTTTGTTGTTGAGTTTCCTGTGTTTCTGGCAGCCATCTTCTGCTGATAGTGTCTTGTCTTCTTTGTTATTGAGAGTAACAGGGTTGCGTGACCTTTTCTAGCAGGAGTGACTGGTTGAAAGAGGAAGGGTTAGCAGGACTGGGAAACAACTCATGATTCTAGATTCTTCCATCTTTTCTGGTATTTAAACCCTGTGTCTGCAGGGGGCTGTGCTTGTTTTTACCAGGCTGTAGAGTGCTGATACATCACTGGGACAAAGCAAAATTTCCTAAGAATCCAAAAGTAGAATAAGTTTCTTACATTTATTTCATTTAATTGCTCTTCTTAACGTTTATAATCATGCTATACAGCTAATCTACTGCATTTTGCACTACTATAAAACTTTTTTTACTGTTTCACTGAATTTGTGTACTGTTTTATCCTGTATAAACTATATTTTCCATTGCTAGATAGTGTTTCATTACTGTAATTACATTTTTACTGAATTACTAAGCTGTAGACTACTTTTTCATACTGAGAATTTTATTTTATATTTGTGGCTGCTCTATCTGTGCTTTTCTGTGCATTTGTTGTGAGGTTTCTGTGTCCTAGTCTGGTAATATAGTCTGGATATAGGCATGCTGTTATCCAGGCTTGGTTGTTTTCTTGTTGAGTTTCCTGTGTTTCTGGCAACCATCGTCTGCTGATAGTGCATTGTCTTTTCTGTTATTTAGAGTAACAGGGTTGCCTGACCTTCTCTAGCATGAGTGATTGGTTGAAAGAGCAGGGGCTAGCAGGACTGGGTAGTAATTTGAGCTTCTAGATTCTTCCATATTTTCTGGTATTTAAACCCCATGTCTGCAGGGGAGCTGTGCGTGTTTTTGCCAGGCTGTGGAGTAATGATTCACCACTGGGACAAAGTTGAAATTCCCTAAGACACCAAGAGCAGAATAAGTTATTTCTTACATTTATTTCATTGAATTGCTCATTTTAACACTTATAATTGTGCTATACAGCTAATCTACTACATTGTGCACTGTTATAAAGCTTTTTTAATATTTCACTGCATTTGTGTTCTGTTTTTTACTCTTTTAACTGTATTTTGCATTGCTAGTTAGTGTTTCATTACTTTAATTGCATTTTTACTGAGTGACATAACTGTAAACTGCTTTTTCATACTGAGAGCTGTATATTCTGTTTGTGAGTGATCTATATATGCTTTTCTGTGCATTTTTGTGAGGTTTCTGTCTTTTAGTCAGGTAGCATAGTCTGGATAGAGGCCTGCTATTTCCAGGCCTGGTTGTTTTGCTGTTGAGTTTCCTGTGTTTCTGGCAGCTATCTTCTGCTGATAGAGAACACAGAGCACTGTGTGTAAGGCATTAACTGAAAATGTTCTCCATTTGTTAAACATCTGTTTGCTTGTTCTGATTTCCTGCCAAGGAGGTTATCATATAATTGATTTCTTTACAGTTAAGAGCATTCTCTAGTGTCTCCTTGCTTCTTTATCTGTTTAAAACTTTAATTTAGTGGCTCACTGCTGTTTTTCTGTTGTGATAAACATTTCTGTAGTGTTTTCTGCCTAAAATAGTGTAACTAGTAGCTTTAATAGTGTTCATTACTGTAATTGCATTTTTACTGAATTACTTAACTGTAAACTGCTTTTTCATACTGATAGTTGTATTTTCTGTTTGTGGGTGCTCTAGCTGTGCATTTATTGTGAAGTTTCTGTGTTTCAGTCAGGTAGCATAGTTTGGATATTCATGTGCTGTTATCCAGGCCTGATTGTTTTGCTGATTTGTCTGTGTTTCTTGCAGCCATCTGCTGCTGGCAATCCCCCAGATTTACTAACCTTCCATGCAGGACTAATCTAGTCCTGCACGGAAGCAGCAGTTTAGGAGGAGGATGGCAGCACACCATGCATATTAATGAAGGCACGCTGCCTGACCTCCTAATCCTACACAGAGCATGGAAGAGTGCAGGGGGTGTGTCTGAGAGCAGAGCTCTCAGAATAAACATGCCCCTGCAAAGTAGAACAGCAGAAAGTGTAAATAAATGAGCAAGACTGCTCATAGGTGTCCTCATATCCGCACCAACAGTTCTCCATGTCTACAACTGCAACAGGACATAAAAATAAAAAGAAGAAACCCCTTTATTTTTTTTTAAACCCCGAGTACAGCTAACCATAGGTGCGTGTTTGCCCATCGCTTAGCTACGGTTAAAGCAGCTTAAAAGGCTGAAGAGGATGACAATGAATATATATGTAAGCGAAGCAGCACAGCAATTGTGTAGTGGGTAGAACATCCACCTAACAAACAGGCATTCCTGGTTCAAGTCTCACTACAGCACATACCATTTTCCCTGTGAAATCTGTATATGAACATATTTTTACATCTTTTTGCTGTATAACCTACTAAATAATATTTAAATGTGAACTGGAGTACTGCATTAAATGCACATGTGAAGTGTCAGTGTCATAATGAATAAGGCACTCGTAAACAGGTTTAAGCACAAATAAGCAGTAGTAAGCATATATAAGCACTAGTAAGCATGTTTAAGTGTGTTCACGCAGGGGTAAATATTGCCCACACAGATTAAGCTAAATGAGTGTAAGAAACTGTAACTTAATCACTCTGGATCCAACGGCCCATGTTCTGCTCAGCAACAAATTAAACTGCCTCTGCAAGGTTCAAACTCATGACCCTATAGTCACAATAGTTAACCACTAAGCCATCAGAGCAATAGATATGCATGAGGTATCAGCAAACTAATTCTCACCACAGGAAAATCAAACCAAACATGTGAACTGAATCTATGTACAGTGTGATGTTGGATAACCTGCTATAGAACATAAATATGTGAAATGGAGTGCTGCAGTAAGCATAGATTTGAGGTGTTATTGTAATAAAGTGTAGAAGCCCCCAGGTCTCCATACAGTGTATGTACACATGAATCACGGATACCAGACACATATATAACCTGTAATGAAGAATAACTCATTGCCAAATGGCAAATATAGTGCTAATTAACTATAAAGCAATGCTAACCTCAGCACAGCTCAAGTTAGTAAGTGTAAGCAGTGTGTAGGGGAACCAATTCAATCTGCCTAGTGGTATACCTCTTTAAGCAGTACCAACCTCATGTAAGCAGGTCTGCCCATAACTTAGCCTATTCAAAACCGGCCAATCATGGGGAAGTGTGGAAACATTGCTGTATTTAAACCCAACAGGCGGGAATACTACTCATAACTGGTTGCAGCTTACTACTGCAGGCAGAATGGCTGGTGTGGGTGAAGGCACTTGATTCAGAGTGCAGCGCTGAGGCATCCAGGAGTCAAAAATCATGGTATGGCTCCTGGTAAAACACCCTGATCAGAGACTACTGCAGGGCCAGTACCAGGGCTCATAGTATAAAATGGAGACCTGGGACAGTCTCACTGGTTAGCAGGTCAGGCACCACCATGCCGACATGAAGCGGTGGAGGGGGGATGTACTGGAACAGTGGATCCAAAAGTCTCGGCAGACACCCAATGCACCAGGACTGAGTAAGTACTCATTCTACTAAGTAGTAAATAATTGCCTAGCTTGTGTATACTATGGATAGGCATGGCTAAATATCACTGCATTTCTCTTAAAGCTGCAGATGAGCGGACTGCGAACCAGCAAGCCCATGATGCTAGGCTGCAAAGGCTATGCAGCGAGGCAGGTTAGTAATCAGTCTGCATGTACTGTCATAACAAAAAAATATAAGAGCCTTAGAAAGTGTTTTACCAGTAAAAATAAATATTTAATAGTCTGTGAATAAAGGTATAACCCCTGGAGTGCTTCTGTTTACTCTTCTCTCATATGATGGCAATCTGTTCCATACTATAAATAGTAATGTTGCATCTTAAGCAGTGTCACCCACACTGTGGTATGCAGATAAAATGGGCATGAAGTCCTGCATAACAATGTTGGAAGTGCCAAGAGGTCAGTGATATTGTACAATTTAGGGAGACTTGGATAGAAAATAGTTGAAAGCTTTACATCAATTCCCTGATAGCATAGTGTACTGTGATGTTAGCTATAATATTTTCTCACACACAGCAGGGGTTTGAATCCTGGTAGTACTACTAAGTTGTATGCATAATCATACCTCACAACTGTACAGATTTTGATACAATGTTCAGATAGAAAGCTGTATGCATAATTACACCCAACAATACAGAATTTGCTAGAATGTTCAAAATGTAAGTTGTATGCATAATCATACCCCACAACTGTTCTAGTCTGTCCAGCATGTCCAGATAAATGGCCCATATCACCAGCTTGGTACCTTGTTCCCCTGAAAATCCAGTGTGATGTTCCAAGAATTGTAGGCAGCTATCAATGACATATAACTGATATTCAAATGTGTACATAGTCAGAGAATGTATATGGAAACAAACCTGTCATTTTAGCACATCACCCAAAGTGTATGACAGCAACTCTCAACATATGTTGCATTAACACCTGCAGCCTGTCACAGCTGTATGTAAGACACAGGTCACGCATATAATAATTTATAAACGTACCAGTGTACAACATAAGGCCATTGTGTAGTGTAATAATACATGTAAGGTAAAGACCACTGCAGTGACTAAGAATGTTGTGAAAACTACTAGGATATATTAGTTGCTAATTGAACTCTCTCACTCTCACACCTGCCATATGTGCATAATAACCCAATGACACTCCTCAACTGGTATGTGTACACTCCAAACTTTTGTTGGGACATATGTCCTAATGGTTTATAAATATTCACATTTGTTTCTATGCATGTGCCATGTGAAAATACATCCATATTGGTGGCCTGTTGCCATCAATGAAACCTGCATGCTCCTGTAATGGCCACTTTTGTTCCATATATGCATGTGTTCTGCTTGCTCTGCAGCTGTGTTAAATCTGGTGTGTTGGGTGAATGGGAATACTTATGCATGCTGTTATCACTAATCCTGAATGCTGTTAACTGTTACTAACCCATATCTGTCATAAACCTATGACAACACAGCTCGTATGGGAAGGCCGGTCCCAATGGACCCACATGACACCACAGATATATATATATAAACAGATATATATAGATATAGCTATATATATATATATATATATATATATATATATATATATATATATATATATATATATACACACATATATATATATATATATATATATATATATATATATATATATATATATATCTGTGGCGCCATGGCAGCTGGGAAACAAATGTGATGTGGACTGGTAACATGTGCACATTAGGTTGGAGTGGTGTTCCTGCTGGCAAATAACCCCTACACATGCTGGTGTGTAACTGTCATGGAACATATGTGGGCTGTAATAGTCCACACAATCCCAGAACATGTCCAACAGCATGCATAGATATCCCCATTACTACAGAATGGAAGATGTGTAGCAATCACATAGCAGGCCTACCACATGCACATGTGGAAACATAGTGGCAGTGACAAAGGCATGCAGGTCAGATACCCTGTAACAGCCCTGCAACTTTAGTGTCCCCACAGGGAGCATGTTTATAACTGCATAGCAGAAAGTGTTGTACAATACAATATATGGCCCAATGGTACACATACCGGACACATACCACTAGCGTAGTGTGAACATTATGTTGAAGCTGATATGGTGGCAGGAGACTGATATGTGTATTGTATTATGGTAAACTTGACATATGAGTTGCTCAGACATATTTCCATCATTATGTCTTTCAGGGAATATGGCACACCCAAGGAACCCTGCCTACAGTGCCAATGAGGAGGAGATCATCATCACCAGCATCATCCACAACTATCAGCTGTTGTTCTCATGGACAAGCATGGACCAGCAGAAGAGAACAGCCATGTGGACTGATGTGGTCCACAGTGTGAATGAGGGGGCATGCACAGCTGTTCTTATGAGCAGGGCCACCAACATTGTAGTGACCTGCTCCAGCAAGTACATTGTCGTGCCACTACCATGCGGGGTGACCACCTTGCAACAGGGGGGCCATAACATCCATCCCCCTCACCAGAGTGGAGGAGCTGCTCATCAGCCTGGTAGCACCTGCCCACCCGCAAGAGCTCCAGACTAATACAGTTGTGGAAGTGGGTGCTACTCACACACCACACATTGAGCATGCAGGTAAGGTTCCAGGGCATATCAGTAGACTACTGTAGTATAAGCATCTGTACAGGTAGACCATGCAATTGTGAGATGTGGAGTATGTTGCTGTGTAGTATCGATAAGCAGTAATGCATAAACTGTAGTACTGTGGACTTCAGCTGTTGTACTGTAATATTGCAGCCACCCTGTTGCAATGCCACAGCTGTGGCCACTGACATCAGCTCTATCCCATGTCAATGTAGGTACCTCTGGGATACCAGCAAGGCAGTGGCTGGATGCCGGTGAGTATGGTTTAAGGTTATGCTTGGCAATTCACTGTGCATGTCATAGCTAAGGTGTAGGCCATGTACACATCTAACACATCTACCCATAATGCATGCTGTACATGTGCACTGACACAGCACACACCTCACTAATGGGATTACCAGCCTCAAACACATGCAATACACAGTCCATCTCAGACAACTGTGGCTACACTCCAGTGCACATTGCCCAGGCATAGCTAACATCTGCCCAACATACACAGCTATGTCATACACAGAGCAGTTGAACATGCTACATATAATGACATCCCACTCCCTCTGCTAACACATGCTCCAGGGTCCTAAACATAATCAACACATTACACAGAACATACTGAAGGGATAGGGCCCTGTCCTGGGGAATCCCCACACTCTAGAATGGACTACCCATACATGTCAGGCAATGCTACTCATTGGTCCTCTTGACAGAAACACTTGGCAATTGGATGGGGAATACACCCTGGGTAGCATGTCTGTGCCACAGCCTGACAGGGGCATAGGGGAATAACATTAGTGGGTGGTGTATGGCAGGAAACCATTGTGGCTAGGCTTATGTAGGCCCCAGGACCAATAGACCAGTACTCACCTATGAAACTATGTGTATCACAGGCAACATCAGCCAGGGCCCAATCATGGTCAATAATGGTCTCTACACTCACCATAGGTACAGTACATTGTCTCTGTGGTTGGTCTAATGGTAGTCTATCACTCATAAATGTACTAATGATGATGACATATGTGAATACACATCAAGCATTCACTAAATACATGTGTCCACGTGTGTTCCAGGAACACACAGAGGATGTGAGTAGCAACGGAAACACACCTGACACACAGAGACACATCCTGCAATGGTGTGTACACCCGTGAGGTATGGTGCACACTACATGCCAGGGTGCTGAACAGATGCACAGCAATGCTGTGGACATGGGTGCAGTGGGTTCCAGGGGGAGGGCCATCACCTACAAACAGAAGCCATGTATCACAGCCATGTATAATGTTGGTAATCGGGATTGACTACAGTTGCACTGCATGCTGTTGAGCCCCACATGTCCTGCATACTGACATGTGTGTAATTACAGGTATGTGTGTGATACTGTACTGCACCATTGCCTGCTATTGTGTGTGTTATGGGGTTGTGGCAGCTGTCTTTAGGTGCTGTCTGGTGGAGTGTATGGGTTGCCATGTATGTCAACTGCATGTGTGTATGTCTGTGTGTGTGGCCATGTCTGCACACACGTGTGTGTGTGTGTGTGTGTGTGTGTGTGTGTGTGTGTGTGTGTGTGTGTGTGTGTGTGTGTGTGTGTGTGTGTGTGTGTGTGTGTGTGTGTGTGTGTGTGTATTTACTGTTTAGCAGTGCTGTACAGGTCTTACAGTCTGTTCCCTGTTTTCCCCTCACAGGTGGCAAGGTGGGGCTGGGTCCCCCTTTCAGGGAATCTGATGTCACTGATACAGACAGTGACCATGAAGATAGGTGTGTTGAGGCACAGGCAGGGTCATTAGGGCTGCTGCTGGGCCATCAGTTGACAACCCACACGTATCCACAACATCCACACACACAGTCACACTGCCTCTACACACCTCATCACCATTGGCCCTATCTGAGGGACAGCCTACAGTTGGCATGGGCCAGGACAGTGTGGAATTTATGGCACATGTGTCAGGGCACAGCAGCCATAGCCAGATGTCTGGCAGGGTATCACATAGGCAGATGTGCAGGGGTGCTTGTAGGAGCACTGCTGGTCATCATGCCCCTGGCAGACATGCCACATCTATTTCAACCACATGCATGTTCCAGACTGTCATGGAGGCACAGGCACAAATGGAATGGTACACCAGGCAGGGTCTAAGGACACAGAGGGCTCATCACACCTCTGTGACTGACAGCATCCGTGACCTAGCAGGTGCTCCCCATAATTACACCAAGGTAATGGATAGACAGTGGGGTGAGACATTGGAACTCATCCACTATGTCATGTCCATGCATCAGGACAGGGTGGGACAGTTGCGACGGCCATGTGGATGTATGGCAGCAACACCAGCAGCTGAAGGTCGTCGTGGACATCCAAACAATCACAGCCACTCCTGTAGTGGCAGGACAAGCCACAGCACTGTGGGGGGGGCTGTCCACAACCCGTCATAGCAGACCATGTTCACATGGCCCTGGTCAGTCCCAGGAGGGACCTGGATCCAGTGGACATCTGTCAAACTCGGGGGACAGTACTCGGGCTGGCTCTGTACCTGATACTGCCTGTAGCACCCCTGCCAGGCACAGGTCCCGTGTCCATGGCCGGAGATGGTGAACTGCAAACCCTGCTAGGTAAAGTCTGCAGGTGTCCCACAATTCTCTGTATAGGGCAGCCACATGGAGGAACTCTGTGCATGCAGACACACACACATAAACAACGAACCTATGGCATCCACATACCTGCACACATGACACCACCAGTGGCCCATAACAATACTCAGCCCCCTCACACGCACACATATTGTCAATTGTATGGCACAGCCAAGGCCTCTGTCAAACCAACAACACACCCTGTGCATATGATAATACCTGTGCCACTCCCTGACATCCATAACATCGATGCAGGGACAGGCTAACATGGTTCTGATGCACAGGGTGAATGTACAACAGTGTAGCAATGGAATGATGTGCAGCATATTGTCAGCAGTAAAGTGAAATGCTAATATCTTGGAAGGTGTAGCTGTGCAGCCATGATGCATCATAGCTGTAATTAACAATGTTATATTGTTGTCACCAGTATCTGTTTTGATTTTGTTGTGTTTGTCCAAGTGCCACATGGCTGATGGGTGTAGTGGTGTCAGCAGGTCTTCTACAGTGGACACCAGTAAGTGTAGTGAGTGGTACACATGACATGGCTGGGTACAACACACAGTGCCTTTGGTTAGGATGCAGTACAGGTACAGGACTGTACACATGGAGGTATGTACCCATCCAGGTAACACATCTGTTGCACATGTAATCCCACCAAGACAGGATAGGCACAACCACACAGTGCTATATATGCAGTCTGCAATGTGAATGACATTGACCATGCTAACAGCAGGGTGTATGTCCCTCTCCCCACTCTACTGCAATCCTCACCTAAGTAACATGTGTGTGCCAATGCTGGTGGTATATCCCTACCCTTAGGAGAGTGTGAGGTGCTCAACTACTGTGAATGGTGTAAACAACAACTAACCTGATTACATACATTGTACAGTATTACAGACAGCTATGTGGGGGGATAGATGCAACAGTAGTTGTAATTATGGCAGTCATGTCCACAACAGCCACACCCAGTGAGTTATAGCAACCCTAGTAGTGCTGCACACCTCAACAATGTGCAGGAGGGCATTGACACATCTATGACTTGTGAAGGACTGTATGCCCATGGGATGGCACCTGTGGTATGTTGGCATATGCCAAGCAGTCCTGGTGGAAATATATCCTGTGAACGGAGGTAGATCCCGTAACAACTACACACATTCCTACAAGTGGGATGGTGTACAAATGCCTGCTATGATCTACATAGGTATTGTGCACCTCCTAACCCTCATCTACACCTGTCATGATTGGGTTAAAGAGGTATACCAGGTTCAGGTTGTATTCTCTGCCTTTGACAAGTCCAACATTGGCAGGGTCCCGTGTGTTGAGATAACCAGTGACATTGGCCATGGGGTCATTGTTGGTATGTTCCATGTCCCTACAGACCACGGTCATCAGGATACTGGATGGTAGTTCCCAGCTGACATGGTGGGTTTGTGGATGTCCCTGCCAACATTGGTGAATCCATTGTCAGGTGTAGGGCTATTGGATTGATGAGGAATCCCAGCTACTTACTGCACCTGCCCAGGGGATTCCCTCAAGCATGCCATGTCACTTGACTGTACTGCATGATATGTTAGTAATGCCAGCCTTACATCCTACAGGTGGGATGGAGTACTGTTAACATGTACTGCCCTTGTCGTGTAGGGTCCTGCTTATGGGATCTGCTAAGGTTGGTATTGTATTGCAGGCCAGACGTATTTGGCTTGGGGGGAATAACTATCCATGCCAGATGTATGTCGTTTGGGTTTCTTAAACCCATCAATGGTGCATGTGGACGTATATGTTGTGGTAACGTTCCCAGTTCCATCTACAGATGTATGCCCATATATACCTAAATTGATATATATGTGTTCATCTTTGACAGGGAGACAATCATTTGTTCAAATGGCCCTGTCTGCAAACCGAAAGGACAAACCCGTCATATCGTACTGCGCCACAATTCAAAACTCAGCAGTTCTAAAGGCACCTTCGCTGACTCTCGAAGTGCAAGTTGGAATACATATTGTAATGCCTCCCTGCACCCTCACAACCCCCCTACTGTGATAGACAAACTCCTAGTTTGCACTACAGTGGGGATAGGCAAATATTCCCCATCCCCACTATAGTGCCATCCACAACCAAATTGCCTAATCTGCAATGAGCGAATGTATAGTGATATTCACTCATTGCACATTCGATGCATGTATTGCAAGATTGTGCAATATTGAGAACATACATCTGGCCTTCCAGCTTTCAGACACATGGATTTCTCCCTTTAAAAGGTAAGCTATATATGCTGACATATATGCATTCCTAGTACTGTATAAATGTGGACATGTGGATGTATACATATATGTCTATGGATGTATGCTTATCTATGTATATATGTATGTATTGGCATATATATATATATATATATATATATATATATATATATATATATATATATATATATATATATATATATATATATATATATATATATATATATATATATATATATATATGTATATGTATATATTTATATATATATATATATATATATATATATATATATATATATATATATATCTTTCTACACATATATCTACATATATAGATATGTTATATCCATTTAAAGATGAATATATATACACACACAAATACATTTACATGGCGGAATACATTCCCTGTAGTGTTGTACACTTGGGCTGGATGATATGTATGTGAAAACATCATGATTATGTGTTTTTGCTATGGCTTAGTAGTAAATCACTTTGTGTATGGTGTTCAGGGTCCTGGTTTCGAGGCTTGCAGGAGCTGTTTATTTTGTTGCTGGGAAGAACACAGCCTGTTGGATATAGAGTGAGTAAGGCAATATAAAGCAGTTGTAAGCAGGTTTGCGTGACAGTAAGCACTGTTAACCTCCAGTTATGTTTTCATGCACTCATTTAGCTTCTAAATTGCTTAACATGTGTAGGCAGTGCTTCGCTCCACGCAAACCCGTGCAAACCTGCTTACAACTGCTTTAAGGTGCCTTAATCACTCTTTATCTAATGGGCCATGTTCTGGCCAGCAACAAAATAAACAGCTCTTGCAAGGCTCAAACCAAGGACCCTGCACACCATACACAAAGTGCTGTACCAGTAAGCCATGACAGATACACAGATATTCAATGTTTCAGAAACATATCAGCCAGTCCTGTCATGCAACAGTACAGAGAATGTATGCCAACATCTAGATGTCGGCATGTGTAACTATATTGCAACCTTAACAGATACAACATATCCATATGTGTATAGATATACATATATATAAATATATATGTTGTTTTGCTAACTCCATATACATATATATCACTATCTATGCACATATAGTTATAGATCTGTTAGCAGATAAATATATCTATATATAGGTATATATGGCCATACATCTGTAGATACCATTTGCAGGTTAACAAATACACCTATGTCCACATGCACCATTAATGGGGTTGAGGGGCCCCACACACTATATGTTTTGTACGAATAGGCATCACCCCACAGCCAAACACATGCACCCTGCAGTACACTAGCAAGCACAATCTGCCTCCTATAGGACATGTAATATGTGGAAGCCATCAACATCCCCAGGATACAGATACACAGACACATATATGCAGATACAGATATATATATATATATATATATATATATATATATATATATATATATATATATATATATATATATATATATATATATATATATATATATATATATGCATGTGACTACACATACACATGCAGATATATGTACAGTAAGATACATATGTTGGTGGTGCACACAATATGGAACAGCCACTATGGCTACAGTTAACACCTGAACAACTGGACACTGTATGACTGACACATACTAATGTCAATCGTTGCCTGCAACATATAGCCATAGAAATGTCATAGGAAAGACACCATACACAGGTTTGCAGAAGTGGGGATCCTTTAATTGTGTACTATAACAGTTCTATATGCCATATCATACAGCTGTTCAAATACTGACAACCATATTAACCGAGTACTGCAACTGTGAAACAGTTACACTAATACAGTAGTCTGGGAAAGGTTCACAACTGGTGCTGTCCAGGCCAAGCCCTTCAGAATGTACAATAGTGCAGACAGACTGGGCCACAGGGTACCACACAATCACCAGTATGTACTGCAGGTGTGTAGTTCAGCAGCCTCTATCTACACTCTGTACAAACACCCTAGAAGGTAACAACGTTTTGTGATCAAATGGGTTGTACCCGGTACATAACAAGGCATAATGCACAGAACAGTCTGTATGGCAGGAGGCAGTAGGCTTGCAGTACCCCAAGTAATGTAAGTAAAGTCAATATAGGTGGAGGATACGGTACTGTACATCCACATAACTTGTGGCAGCTCACCCCTGATACCCTCACAATTTGTAACAGCCCACCTAGAATCAATAATGCAGGCCCATATACCACTGTTACATACACTGGGTTCTGCAGTGCATTAGGGCACACATGTGTTGTGTAGGTGACGCCCACACATATATGGCCCCAGCCCTACTGTATGTGTGGGGGATACAACAGCAGTGGACTAATGGCAGCAATGTCAGTGAGATATATTGACAGCCCACTACAGAACAACCCCAACAGCATTACATATGTGCAAAGCTTGGTATGTAGATGGGGGACAGAGGCTGGAACACAGGCACATATGTAGAACACTGTTGCCATACACTAAGCAAGGTGCTGGTGTCACAGGATAGTCTGAAACACACCCTTAGTCAGGGGATTGAGGTTAGAAATAGACATGGATGTTGCCATGTACTGATAGCACACAACACACACACACTGCCAGTGTAATATCTGACACAGGACCTGTGTGGTGGACGTACAACACATGATTGGCTTACTTATGTCCAGCAAGAGGTTAGGCCCACAGTAGTGAGCTATGCAGACAGACTGCATTCCATGGTACACCAGTATGTACACACACACACACACACACACACACACACACACACACATACCCTGTAACACCAGTACTATGCAAAGCATTACACAACTCTACCCACAGTCTGTCTGTAGTTCCTGATCGTCATACAAATATGTGGCTGCTCTGAATGTGTAGGTTCTCCTGTAAGAGGTATTGCTACCTGCTGTCTGTATCACTGATGCCCACACACAGGAAGGATGTCCATCACACAGGGAATGTAAAGGGACCACACCCACATGCTGTATGGATTTATAGTGGGTGGTTGCAATGACAGTGGTAATTCAATGTAGTACACATGTGTAATTATATATATATATATATATATATATATATATATATATATATATATATATATATATATATATATATATATATATATATATATATATATATAAATATATATCGCTATCTGGATAAGTATATGTACATATATTTCCACCATATGTCCTGGGCATGGAGTATAGCCGTATACCAGCCCCTACAGTCCCAAAGACATAGTGCAAGGAGATGACAGGTATGTATAGCAGGTATATTACTAGACTGTTGCTACTGTCATTGGGATTGTCTTCACAGACATAGTGTGTGTGGAAGCTGACATCTGCTTATAACATGTGTGCCACTGGCTACTGACAGACATCCTAAGGAAATCATTGTAAGATACCGCTGCTAGCATGTAATGGCTCTGTGCAGTGCAGCAGAGTTTTGGCCAAAATATGTGGAACTTCGGACACACCCGGTACAGTTTAGAGGTATACACATAATCCCTTAGTGCACCACATGTGTACCAGGCCTGACAATATGGATGTAGACAGCCATGTAGATGGGTATAACACATAACAACTGGTATACATTTGGCACCATAGGTGTTGGATTCACACACTCCTGTCTGGCCTGACCCATAATGACTGCTGGTACAGGGGTGCCATGGACACATACCACCCACTTGATATTGACATACATCTGTACAGCATCTCACTGCTCTGTCTGACATATATGCTGTTTAAAGGAGGACCAGTAGTAGTACAGCTGGCAAGTATCTGCACATAACATCCCACTGGTTAAGTATCCTAAGCTGCTAGGCATGTAACAATGCACTGTGCAGGCTACAGGCAGACTGACTCAACACTGGCCTACATCTCGTATGGGGAATGCACATGTACCTGCATATATAGCAGGCTCGCCAGCCATGTCACAGCACATGGTAAGATACACCTGTGTGACAGTGCATAACCACAACCAATGTGAACACAGCCACAGCCACATGTGGTAAGCTAGCATAATATTACAGTTTATGGACTATCTGTTCTACACCATCCTCATACATGCCACTCACAGAATGACCCTACATATACTGGGCTGATAACCAGTTTGGTCTGATGGCTGTCTGTGGTGTGGGACATGTGTGTATATGGCTCT
Organism: Protopterus annectens; assembly: GCF_019279795.1. Taxonomy (NCBI): domain Eukaryota; kingdom Metazoa; phylum Chordata; order Ceratodontiformes; family Protopteridae; genus Protopterus; species Protopterus annectens. Next base: position 677,452,448 of record NC_056730.1, read on the forward strand.
ACAAACATGTACGGCAAAATGGTAGCAAACAGTGGGGCAGCATGTAACATCTGATAAAAGGGGAGCTAGAACAATGGCATCTACCACAGTCTGTACACAGGCTGAAGTACATATTAACGATACACACACTGCCGACATTCACCATCACTACACAGACCTCAGTATTGTACAAACATCCACAGAATGTCCAGCTTATGTCATGAAATATAACTACTACTGTACATGACATGTGTAGCAATCTGATATATCACTGGCTTGTTATCAGATATGATGACAGTATTTATGGTGTACAGCACATATGCACCACTTCATGCATGCCATATGTACAAAGGTTGACAGAGGTGTGGCTGACAACATATACACAGGACCAGTATAGACATGTTGCTGTGATAACCTCATATATTTTCCATTGTAATGGGGTTTGTTGCAACATATGTCCTATGAGGGATATGAAGTCAGTAACTGTCATGGCCTTCACCATCTACAGACTGCAATCCTCACACTACTTTCTGCATTCCACAGATTGATGCACTGTGGCTAACACATGAAACCATAGGCGCAACACTGCCCAGTCTGCAGATGACTCTGCAGATGGGGATTCCTCATATACATGGAACTGACATGGGAGGTATTGCGACATGTACGACAGGCATATCCAGACAAGCACAGTTAAACCAACATTACTCCAAATGCAGTATAGCAGTACTTACAGTCTGTAGTCAGGTCAGGCACATCCCCCTCCTGTTTGTTGCACTCTTTCCACAGTGTATGTTTTTAGTGGTAAATCCCCAATCCATCTGGGATGATGTTTGCCAAACATCAGATCCAGTTCCTGCTCACAGTGACTGCAAAGGCCCAACACCACCATGATGTTCTTAGGTATAGGAGTGTGTTTCCATGCAACTGACTATGGGATTGTTACCACAGCTATTCCACATGCAATCAGCTATGGGAGGGCTGCAATTCATGCAGAGGCCATCAGCTGATTATGAGCATGTATAATACACATGCTGCTGCCTAAGCAAGGCAGATGTGGGTCTCCACATCCACCAGAGAGGTAGTGGGAGAGGCAGAAAGAGGCAGATACATGTCAGGGAGGGATGGGAGAGTAAAACTGAAGCATGTTTGTGTCACACACCTACCAGCACAGGGTATCAAACCCCCGACAACTATGTAGTGCTATCACAGTTTGATGCAGTTATTGGATGCACCACATGGGTTACCTGATGTGGAGCACTCAGAACATATATGTGAGGGTGAGTGACATCTGCAACAGGATACGGTATATATACAGTAGGTGTCGTACATGTGCCTGTCTGCATGAACAGGTGCCAGCATCAACACAGGCACACTCACACAGGGACACACACACATTGGCACACTTGGCAAGGCCTAGGAGTGCAGCTCCTCACTAGTGGGATTGCCACAACACATCAATGTACAGGTATCACATGCACTACACAGGTCATATGGAAGCCATATGAGGAGATGTCAGACATCAGACAGCATGCTTCAGCATGCCCTGGGGGTTGTAGTGAGTGTGGATGTGGACATACGCAACATACAACACACACACAAACACGCAGGGTGCCAGTTCAGACATGCATTGGTGCATGTCTACATGGGTGTGTGGTGGTCAACTGTGCCAGCAGGCTTTTCAGGGGTAGGCAATGGGTATACCTTGGCATCAGGCCACATGACAATGGTCTGCATTGTGGCTCAGGCCTGTAGTTACTGCATTTGCCCACACAGGTGGGTATTGCATCCCCCATCCAATCAGCTGGGTGACTATTGTGTGTGGCCAATGCTGTACACCGCATGCCATGTATGTGTTCCTTAGTCCATGACATGGACAGTGTCTGGGAAGTGCACATCTCCCACATGCATGTGCAGTGAAATGTGGAACTGTACCTGGGGTGTCTGGCCCATGTTGTGAACTCAGATTATCATCATATGTGCCAGTCTTGGCCACCTTTGACAGGAACTGGTATTGGGCAGCAAGTTTACTCTTCACCTACATTGATAGCATGCCAACAGCATTCCCTGATGTCAGTGTCATCTGTCTATACAGGGCATGTTGTCAGACATGGTATGTCCATTGTGAGTCACATGTGAAGGCACCACAGGTGGTGCAGGTATCCATTGGGGAACATAGTGGAGGTGCACTGTCTGCATGTAAGTGCATATTGAACAGATGGGCAGGGTGACATGCCCTCTGTAGCCCAATGCTATCACTGCAGAGTTACTATCAGTGGCCAATAAGCAGTGTACTACCCACATGTTGGCTGTTGCATAGGTATGTGTGTGCATATGACACATGGTTTGAGTGTGTGCTCTGGGTAATAGTGGGGTTGCTAATGTCGATTGGCTGGCCTTGATGTCACATGTATGGGTATGGCTTTCCACCGCAGCCTCCCAGCTTATTTACATCTGTTATCCCTGTATGATTAACATTGTGATATATATATAGTAGGGCCACCATAAAAGTAATCAGCAAAACCCCTCCATATTGGCCACAGGTGTCACACACTCACCTCTACACAGGATACGTGTTACGCACATACACACACACACACACACACACACACACACACACCTGTCATGTCTGGGAGTTGAACCCCTACCTAATTAGTTTATTACACTACAGCACTGAGCAGTTATAATATATGCCACAGACATTACTGGAGTACTTCTTCCCCAATGGTGTATTTTGCTGTGAATGGCATCAGCAGGATTACCAGAGTAGGGCATTTCACCTGTACTGTGAGTGACTAGCCTAAAATGCATTGCTTCCTACACAGACAGTGAGACACACACAAAATATCCACAACAGTTATGTGTGGGTATAGAACCCCTGATCAAGGCCTATATAACATTACAGCATGGAACAGTTATAGGTTTCACCACAGGAATTACAGGGAACTTTCTCCCCAAAGTTGCATTTCACAGTGAATGACATCAGCAGGATTGGCAAAGTAGGGCATTTGAAATGTACTGCAAGTGAATAGCCTATGATGCATTGCCCCATACACAGACATTTAAACACACACAAAAATCCAGAACTGCCATGGGTGGTGATGGAACCCTACCACAGTTCTAAATCACACTTCAGCAGTCACAGTTACAAGACATGCTACCAACATTACTGGGCTATGACTTTCCCAGAGGTGTATTTGCAGGTGAGTGACATCAGGAGCCTTGCCAACATTGGGTATACAAATTCTAAGGAGTGTGTGTGACCTAAAAAGCATTGCTCATCACTCAGTCAGAGACAGACATAGACACAAAGATTCACACACACACACACAGTTACCAAGTCTGGAAGAACACCTGCCTAACTACTTTATTATATGACAGCAATACGCAGTTACAGAATGCGCTACAGAGATGACGGGGCTATGTTTTACTCAGAGGTGTATTTCTAGGTGAGTGACATCAGCAGCCTTGCCAAAGTTGAGTATATATATTGTACGGGGTGTGAGTGGCCTAAAAAGGGTTTGCTTTCTACTCAGTCAGACACACTCAAGCACACAGTTGCCAGGTCTGGGATTAGAACACCTAACTAAGTACTTTATCATACTACAGCAGTACACAGTTACAGGTCACGCTACAGAGATTACTAGGCTATATTTTCTCCAGAGGTGTATTTCTAGGTGAGTGACATTAGCAGCCTTGGCAAAGTTGTGTATATGAACTGTATGGAGTGTGAGTAGCATAAAAAGCATTTCTCTCTACACAGTCAGAGATAGAGAGACACGCACACAAATACACACTCACACAGTTGTCAAGTCTGGGGTTAGGACTACTACCTAACTAGTTTATCACTACAGCAGTACACAGTTATGGGATGTGCCATGGGAATTACTGAGATACAGCTCTCCCAAAGGTGTATTTCACATTGGATGACCTCAGCAGGCTTGTCATCATACTGCTATGGAGAGGGCAGTGTGTGCATGGGCCGTATTCATGTAGGGGTTGACATGCCGCATGTGAGTGCACATGGGGTCATATGCCACAGGTTTGTGTATACAGCTACTAGGTGACTAGTTCCTTGTACAGTCATGTTGCACAGCTGGCACGTGCAACACGCTGTCATACTGACAGATACTGGTGTCTAGTATCTGCAGTGAGTGACATTTGTACCTCATGTGTTTGGGGCCCTTTGGCTGTGTGCTGGGTAGGACAGGCCCAGATGGCTCCTTGTCACGGTCACCCTCTTCCACACATCTATGTCCATCTACGTTTGGCTTATTATAGTGTGTTGTCCTTATATGTATGTCTGTATTCCTATCCACTGTGTGTGCAAGGCAGGAGTGGTGCATACTGACATGTGTCTGCACTAAGAACTGCAACTGCCAGATATGTCTGGTCCACTGGTGTTTGCTGACATGGCCTTCATTTGTTTAAATGTATGAGCATGCCCAGTATGACCTTTCAGTATGTTGTTGACTGACAGTGCCTTCATTCCTCTAAGTGTGTGAGCATGCCCAGTATGGCCATCTATACTGCATGTGTGGATCAAGTCCAGGTAGTTTGTCCTGTAGTGCTGATCTTTGTGTTGCACACCAACAGGTAGCATGCTGTGTCTGCAGGGTATACATCGGTCATTTGGGATTGAATGTTGCTACTTTTCTGCATAGCAGGGGGGGACACTTGACTGTTTCTACATTTCTACACTGGGGTGGGGGGCACACCAGACTGTTACTATAAGTGTAAGTAGGATGGAGGGGCACACCTTACAGTTTTGCATATTTACTAGGACTGCACTGGTATGTCAGGTACACCATTTCAGTCTGTAGTCTTACCTATCGTGCTGGCTAGTGGCATACCAGTGTACTACAGATCTTAGCTTTAACTACCTACATATTAGTTTCTGACTTCCTAGCCTTCACAACTTACATCCAACTGGCTGGCCTGCTGTAGTCTGTCTGTGTAGGCTTGGGGGAGGGGTTACCCATAGGGCTCATTCAGGGTCCATATTAAAGCAATTGTTTGTGTTTGTCTACACTTATCCTGCTGGCTGTGACTGCTGATGGGTATGTGCCCCCCCACTGGCATGTGTGAGTCACTTAGCTTGTAGGTGTCCCAGTATTGAGGTGTATTGGTGCTGCAGGGATGCATATGCCAGATGCACATAGTACACTCCCTATACAGGTAGTGTCATATTTGGCATCCCTTTTACTGTATGTGCCAGTCGGAGAGAGGTGTCATTCCCTAGGTCCCTACTGTGTCAGTGCATGTGCTATGCATTGCCTCTTTGCCAAGGCCAGGGCATACTGGGCATGCCACCTTCTGCCTTCTGGGGCAGGCTCAGGTTGTTCTTCCTCCGAATCACTCTGCACCTGTGCAGGCCTTGGCACTGGTGGGGGGGCTGTGTGGCCCTGCCCCATGCTATTCTTGCTGCAGCTGTTTGCACAGGATCATATTGTGTAGCATGGCACATACAAGGACAATTTGGGTACAAGTAGTTGGTGAGTACTGCAAGGCTCCACCAGATTTGTCCAGGCACCAGAACCATGACTTTAGCATCCCAAACACACGCTCTATTATGATTCATGTTTGTGCGTGTGCCTCATTATGGAATTCTTGTCCGGGTGTGTGTGCATTTCTGATGAGTGTCGTCAGCCATGGCTGCAGTGCATATCCAGCATCCCCCACTAGGTGATCGTGCGGGATGTCTGGTACAGCTGCGTCAGATGCCAGATGTGGGAATCGTGGTAGCTTCCAGGGCAGCCAGCACACACATTCATTATTATGCCCTGGGCATCACATATGACCTGGCAGCTGATGGAGGGGAAGCCCTTACGGTTAATGTAGACCCTACCCCACTCACCTGGTGGTGCTTTCATGTGTATGTGCATGCAGTCTATTGCACCCACTACCTCAGATTTTTCTGCTATTTGGTGGAAGAGAAGCATATTGTTGGCCAACACTTCACAGGTGATGGGGAAATATACATTCTCACCGACATGTGCTGACATGGCATCCAGGAACTGGTGGATTACCCTGGATGCTGATGCCTGTGAAATCCCCACCATATCCCCAGTTGGCCTTTGGAAGGTACCTGTTGCTTGTATTCTTAGGCCTACACATACCTTGGTATCCACTGGGATGGGTTCCCCTCTGTTAGTTCTGTGTGTCAGGCATGGCCGGCACACCTCAACAATTTGCTGTAGGAGCTCCCTGTCCACCCTATAGAGCTCCACTATCTCAAGCTCATGTAGCCCTTGGTAGATTACCCTAGGTTGCTCAGCAGCATTCACATCCTCACCACTCTCAGCCTCTTGCACATGCTGGTTTATGATAGGAAAAGCAGCCCCTAACATTTTTTCTCTTGCTTTCGTTTTGTAAAATTTCCCCTTCTGTATACACCAGTGGTGCAGAGTTTTTGGAAAAAAACAAGGTGGAAAGGTATTTGCATAGTTTATAGTGGAATGCTGGGCTGGGGTGGTCTGCTACCTGTGTAATTGGCTGATTCTGATATATTTCACCTGTCAGCTAAGGTAGTTCTCCTTGATTACCTTCCTACTGCTGTTTTCCCTTCCCATTGCCTCCCTGTTTAAGCCCGTGTGCACACCGCGCAAATGGAGTGCTCAAATGTGCACAGTTTGCAATGCCAATGGCCTTCTACTTGGCCAATGGCTTGCTTCCTCAATGATATGCAGCCTTTATTTGGAGCTGTCATAGCTCAGTTTTGTAGTTTGTAGAAATGTACTCGGTTACTAACTGAGTACATTTCTGCAGACTGCATTCGTCATGCACTGACAGCTGCCAGCTTCCTGGATCACAAATTACCCTCATTTGCATGTTTTTCACCTGCAAATGAGGGTAATTTGCATACAGGAGCTCGGTCTGTGCAGGATTAGCCTAAAAGTTCATGTGCGCGTCCCGGGAGCTTGTTCCTGGATCGCACTTTGGCCATATTGCCAAAATAGCTCTTAGACTAATCCTGCATGCTATAAAGGGCTTTGTAAATCTGGGGAAATGTCTTGTCTTCTCTGTTATTTTGAGTAAAAGGGTTGCCTGGCCTTCTCTAACATGAGTGATTGGTTGAAAGAGTATGGGCTGGCAGGACTGGGTAATAATTTGAGCTTCTAGATTCTTCCATCTTTACTGGTATTTAAACCCCATGTCTGCAGGGTCCTGTGCTTCTTTTTGCCATGCTGTGGAGTGGTGATTCATCACTGGACAAAGCAGAAATTCCCAAAGACTCCAAGAGCAGAATAAGTTATTTCTTACATTTATTTCATTGAATTGCACTTCTTAACATGTATAGTTGTGCTGTACAGCTAATTTACTACATTTTGCACTGTTATAAAGCTTTTTTACTGTTTCACTGCATTTGTGTACTGTTTTATACTGTTTTAACTCTATTTTTCATTGCTAGTCTTTCATTACTGAAATTGCATTTTTTCTGAATTACTTAAATGTAAACTGCTTTTTCATACTGAGAGTTGTATTTTTTGTTTGTGAGTGATCTATCTGTGCTTTTCTGTGCATTTCTTCTTAGGTTTCTGTTTTCTAATCAGGTAGCATACTCTGGATAGAGGCCTGCAGTTATCCAGACTTGGTACTTTTGTTTGTTGAGTTTCTTGTGTTTCTGGCAGCCATCTTCTGCTGATAGACAACTCAGAGCTCTGTGTATAAGGTATTAACTGGAACTTTTATCCATTTTTTAAACATTTGTTTGTTTGTTCTGATTTCCTGCCAAGGAGTGTATCATATAACTGATTTGTTTCAGTTAAAAGCATTCTCTAGAGTCTCCTTGCTCCTTTATCTGTTTAAAACATTAATTTATTGGCTCACTGCTGTTTTTATGCTTTTATAAACATTTCTGCAGTGTTTTCTGCCTAAAATAGTGTAGCTAGTATGTGTAATTGTCCATTATTGTAACTGCATTTTTACTGAATTACTAAACTGTAAACTGCTTTTCCATACTGACAGTTGAATTTTCTACTTGTGAGTGGCCTATCCATGATTTTCTGTGCATTTAACGTGAGGTTTCTGTGTTCTAGTCAGGTAGCATAGTCTTGATAGGGGCCTGCAGGTATTCAGGCCTGGCTGTTTTGCTATTCAGTTTCCTGTGTTACTGGCAGTCATCTTTTGCTATGTCTTGTCTTCTCTGTTATTGAGAGTAACAGGGTTGCCTGACCTTCTCTAGCATGAGTGATTGGTTGAAAGGGGGGTTCTAGCAGGAATGGGCAGTAATTCGAGCTTCTAGATTCTTCCATTTTTTTCTGGCATTTAAACCCTGTGTTTGCAGGGGGCTGTACTTGTTTTTGCCAAGCTATGGATTACTGATTCATCACTGGGACAAAGCAGAAATTCCCTAAAACTCCAAGAGTAGAATAAGTTATTTCTTACATTTATTTAATTGAATTGCTCTTCTTAACCCTTATAATCATGCTATACAGCTAATCTACTACATTTTGCACTGTTTTAAAGCTGTATTTATTGTTTCACTGCATTTGTGTACTGTTTTATACTGTTTAAACTGTATTTTGTATTGCTAAATAGTGTTTTATTACTGTAATTGCATTTTTACTGAATTACTTAACTGTAAACTGCTTTTTCATACTGAGAGTTGTATTTCCTGTTTGTGAGTGGTCTATCTGTGCTTTTTATGCATTTTTATGAGGTTTCTGTGTTCTAGTCAGGTATCATAGTCAGGATAGAGGCACGCTGTTATCCAGGCCTGGTTGTTTTGTTTGTTGAGTTTCTTGTGTTTCTGGCAGCCATCTTCTGCTGACAGTGCATTGTCTTCTCTGTTACTGAGAGTAACAGGGTTGCCTTACCTTCTCTAGCACATGTGATTGGTTGAAAAAGGAGGGGCTACCAGAACTGGGTAGTAATTTGAGCTTCTAGATTCTTCCATCTTTTCTGGTATTTAAACCCCGTGTCTGCAGGGCACTGTGCTTGTTTTTGCCAGGCTGTGGAGTGGTGATTCATCACTGGGACAAAGCAGAAATTCCCTAAGACTCCAAGAGCAGAATAAGTTATTTCTTACATTTATTTAATTGAATTGCCATCTTGATGCCTATAATTGTGCTATACAGCTAATCTACTACATTTTGCACTGTAATAAAGCTTTTTTACTGTTTCACTGCATTGTGTACTGTTTTATACTCTTATAACTGCATTTTTCATTACTGGATAGCGTTTCCTTACTTTAATTGCATTTTTATTGACTTATTTAACTGTAGACTGCTTTTTCATGCTGAGAGCTGTATTGTCTGTTTGAGAGTGCTCTATCTGTGCTTTTCTGTGCATTTTTTGAGGTTTCTGTGTTCTAGTAAGGTAGCATAGTCTGAATGGAGGCCTGCTTTATCCAGGCCTGATTGTTTTGTTTGTTGAGTTTCCTGTGTTTCAGGCTGCCAGTCAGTGCTGTTTTTCTGCTGTGATAAATATTTCTATTATGTTTTCTGACTAAAATAGTGTAGCTAGTAGCTGTAATAGTGTTCATTGTTGTAATTGCATTTTTACTGAATTACTAATCTGTAAAATGCTTTTTCATACTGATAGTTGTATTTTCTGTTTGTGTGTGCACTATCTGTGCTTTTCTGTGCATTTATCGTGAGGTTTCTGTGTTCTAGTCAGGTAGCATAGTCTGGATAGTGGCCTGCTGTCATCCAAGCATGGTTGTTTTGTTTGTTGATTTCCTATGTTTCTGGCAGCCAGTTCTGCTAATAGAGAACACAGAACACTTTGTGTAAGGTATTAACTAGAAATTTTCTCCATTTGTTAAACATCTGTTTATTTGTTCTGATTTTCTGCCAAGGAGTGTATCATATAACTGATTTGTTTGCAGTTAAACACATTCTCTAGAGTGTCCTTGCTTCTTTATCTGTTTAAAACTTCCATTTAGTGGCTCACTGCTGTTTTTCTGCTATGATAAACATTTCTGTAGTAGTTTCCGCCTAAAATAGCGTAGGTAGTAGCTGCAAATAGTGTTCATTAATATAACTGTGTTTTTGCTGAATTAGTAAACTGTAAACTGACAGTTGTATCTTCTGTTTGTGAGTGCACTATCTATGCTTTTCTGTGCATTCATTGTGAGTTTTCTGTGTTCTCATCAGGTGGCATAGTCTGGATAGAGGCCTGCTGTTATCCAGGCATGGTTGTTTTGTTGTTGAGCTTCCTGAGTTTCTCGCATCCATCTTTTGCTGATAGTGTTTTGTCTTCTCTGTTATTGAGAGTAACAGGGTTGCCTGACCTTCTCTAGCAGGAGTGATTGGTTGAAAGAGGATGTGCTAGCAGGACTAAGTAGTAATTCAAGCGTCTAGATTCTTCCATTTTTTCTTGTATTTAACCCTGTGTCTGCAGAGGGTTGAGCTTATTTTTGCCAGGCTGTGGAGTAGTGATTCATCACTGGGCCAAACCAGAAATTCCCTAAGACTCCAAGAGTAGAATAAGTTAATTCTTACATTTATTTCATTAAATTGCTCTTCTTAACACTTATAATTGGCTATACAGCTAATCTACTACATTTTGCACTGTTATAAAGCTTTTTTTACTGTTTCACTGCATTTGTGTACTGTTTTATACTCTTTTAACTGTATTTTACATTGCCAGATAGTGTTTCTTTACTGTAATTGCATTTTTACTAAATTACTTAAATGAAAACTGCTTTTTCATACTGAGAGTTGTATTTTCTGTTTGTATGTGCTCTATATGTGCTTTTCTATACATTTTTGTGAAGTTTCTGTGTTCTAGTCAGATTGCATTGTCTGGATAGAAGCCTGCTGTTATCCAGGCCTGGTTGTTTTGTTTGTTGAGTTTCCTGTGTTTCTGGCAGCCATCTTCTGGTGATAGAGAACACAGAGCAGTGTGTGTAAGGTATTAACTGGAAATTTTCTCCATTTGTTAAACATCTGTTTGTTTGTTCTGATTTCCTACCACGAAGTGTATCATATAACTGATTCCTTTGCAGTTAATAGCATTCTCTAGAGTCTCCTTGCTCCTTTATGTGTTTAAAACCTTAATTTAGTGGCTCACTGCTGTTTTCTGCTGTGATTTACATTTCTGTAGTGTTTTCTGCCTACAATAGTGTAGCTAGTAGCTGTAATAGTGTTCATTTCTGTAATTGCATTTTTACTGAATTACTTCACTGTAAACTGTTTTTTCATACTGAGAGTTGTATTTTCTGTTTGTGAGTGGTCTATCTGTGCTTTTCTGTGCATTTATTGTGAGGTTTCTCTGTTCTAGTCAGGTAGCATAGTCTGGATAGAGGTCTGCTGTTATCCAGGCCTGGTTGTTTTGTTGCTGAGTTTCCTGTGTTTCTAGCAGCCATCCTCTGCAGATACTGTCTTGTTTTCTCTGCTATTGACAGTAACAGGGTTGCCTGACCTTCTCTAACATGATTGATTGGTTGAAAGAGCAGGGGCTAGCAGGACTCAGTATTAATGTGAGCTTCTAGATTCTTCCATCTTTTCTGTTATTTAAACCCCATGTCTGCAGGGGGCTGTGCTTGTTTTTGCCATGCTGCGGAGTGGTGATTCATCACTGGAAAAAGCAGAAATTCCCATGACTCCAAGAGCAGAATAAGTTATTTTTTATATTTGTTTCATTGAACTGCACTTCTTAACACTTATAATTATTCTATACAGTGAATCTACTATATTTTGCACCAGTCTAAATCTTGTGAACTGTTTTATAGTGTTTTAACTGTATTTTTAATTGCTGGATAGTGCTTCATTACTGTAATTGCATTTTTATTGAATTACTTAACTGTAAACTGCTTTTTCATACTGAGAGTTGTATTTTCTGTTTGCAAGTTGTCTATCTGTGCTTTTTTATGCATTTCTTTGTGAGGTTTCTATGTTCTAGTCAGGTAGCATAGTCTGGATAGAGGTCTGCTGTTATCCGGGCCTGGTTGTTTTGTTTAGTTTCATGTGTTTCTGCCAGCCATATTCTGCTGATAGAGAGAAAAGAGTACTGTGTGTTAGGTAGTAACTGGAAATTTTCTCCATTTGTTAAACATCTGTTTGTTTGTTATGATTTCCTAACTGATTTATTTGCAGTTAAAAGCATTCTCTAGTGTCTCCTTGCTTCTTTATCTGTTCAAAACTTTCATTTAGTGCCTCACTGCTATTTTTCTGATGTGATAAACATTTTTATAGTGTTTTCTGCCTAAATAGTGTAGCTAGTAGCTGTAATAGTTTTCCACCACCCCCTCCCTATTGGTGTCTTGTTCTTATATTTGGTCGCTTTGAAGTTGCATGCCCCTACTGTAAATTTGATCTGGGTCACTCCTCCCAGTCTAGTGTCATTAGTTCATTCTACCTAATACAGAGAGAATGTTTGAGAAGGCCAACCCACTTAAGTTCTTCACCTTGAATTATCTTCTTTTCCTCATTTCCTCCCTTTTCACTTTACTAAAAAAAATTGCTAGAATCTCCTTGTGTTCTGACTGAGTGTACTTCTTAGCTGATAAATATATTTTTGTCACTTTTTAACTGTTCAGAGTCAAATAAAACAATAATTTAATTCAGTTCAGAATACAATTTGAATAAATTGCATTTATTTAAACTGTATTTGCTTTAATATTGCTACACACTCAAGTGTGCTAGCTTGCACTGCACTTGAATTGTTTTTATGCTGTTTTAGCTGCTTTTCTGTAAAAAAATAATCTAAGCTTGTTTCCTGCCTTTCCTGTAACTAGTCTAGTTCAGATTCAGATTTGCTGTATCCAGGACTGTCCACAAACTTCTGAGCCCCCCAAGGATTTCTGTGTTGGAGGGAAGCCTTCTTGCTTATCAGTGGAAGTGGTAAGCACTAGGTAGGCTATCTACCACAAGAGGAGTGGTTTTTGGCCCATACATTGTAGTTTATTGGCTGTTTGGGCATTTTTTTCCATCTCTTTCAACTTTCATTTTTAAAAGCCTGCATTTGTGCTTGTTTCCTGCCTTTCCTGTAACTAGTCTAGTCCAGATACAGATTTGCTGTATCCAGGACTGTTTGTAAGCTTCTGCGCCCCCCCCAAGCCTTTCTGTGTTGGAGGGAAGCTTTCTAGGTTGTCAGTGGGAGTGGTAAGCACTAGGTAGCCTATCTACCACAAGAGGAACAGTTTCTAGCCCAGAAATTGTAGTTTATTGGTCATTTGAGCAGTTTTTCTATCTCTTTCATCTTTCTGGTTTAAAAGCCCATGTTTGCGCTTGTTTTCCACCTTTCCAGTCACTAGTCTAGCCCATATACAGGTTTGCTGTATCCAGGACTGTTTGTAAGCTTCTGCGTAGTGCCAAAGTCTGCTCTTAAATTTTCTCTTAGCTCTGATAGTGCTATCCTCTCCTGCACTTTTATTAGCTTATTAGTCTAGCACTTTACCAGACTTCTTGTAGCAATTATTGTAGCACACAAAAGTGCTACCAGCACTAAATGTTCTACAAGGTAACAGCCCCAGTACTTATTATTAATGACCACCCCTCCAGACATGTCTAAAGATCAGTTCCCTGTGCTTTTTCCTATTAATCTGGTGAACTTGGGCATCCTGAGACAATGTAGCAACTGCCTCATGTACACTGACAACCCTCTCCTCTTACCTCCCAACCCTCAGACTTGTGAGAGATGTACTTATATATCCAAATTGGAAGTCACGCACTCTCCAGCCAAGACCGGAAGAGCTGGTCAAGAGGAGAAAGTCAACACTTGCACCACACCACATAGAACACATAGCCCTCCAAAATACACACCAGCACTGCCTTCACATAAAAACACAAACCACACACCCACCTTCATGGAGGTTCTCAATAAAAATTTACCCAAATGGCATAGACCTCCAAGGCAGAAATGCACTTCACCACTACAACACAACACTAATCATGAGACACATAACTCTCCTAAACAGTATGCCACTCAACCAAAGCCCCTAAGGTAAAACAGCATGCCCAACACACTAGTCATAGATGACATGATAGTGAGGCACACTGATGTCCCACTCACTAGGTTGAATAAGGAAAAAGTAACAGTCACTTGCCTGTCAGGTGCTAGGATCCACCATATAACGAACGCACTCAGGTCCCTCAACAACAGGTACAAATATGACTCTGTCATTGTACATGTGGATGTGAATGACCTGAGACGTACCTCCCTGGACTACATGAAAAGAGACATGGAGTAGCTCTTGGATTATGTAGCCCAGGTGGGTATGACCCTAGCCCTGAGCAGCATCCTACCATCACCCAGAATGATACCACAGTACAAGCAGAAAATGATTGATTTCAACAATTAGCTAAGTTTCTGGTTTCATTTTAAGGGGATCCAGTATCTGTCTGCCTGTGATGACATGACTGACAGACCTCGATGCTTTGCCAGAGATGGCCTGTATCTGTCACCCCTGGGCTTTCAGATATTGGCTAAGGCTATTGCCACCCCTAAAGTTCCGTTTTTAGGCGATGTTCCAAAAACCAAATTACCACCATAACAGCTACAAACAAATGCAATCTGAGGGTCATGCTGCTCAATGCTAGAAGTCTAAATCTCAAAATGCACTCACTCAAAGCACTCCTTAAAATGGAGAACATCGACATTTGTGCTGTAACAGAGAACTGGTTCAAAGCAGCAGAAAGCACCCCTGCACTACCAGGCTATAACTTATTCCAAACCTTTCGGCCCCAGAACTTTGACCGAAGCTCCAAAGGTGGTGGTGTTTCCATATTCATAAAGGGTGCACACACCTCCAGGCTGGTAGCCCAACATAACGCATTAGAGATACTTCAGGTGCAGCTAACATTGGGTAAGACAGCGATTCAGGTCATAGCCTGTTATAGGTCCCCAACCATGTCCCAAGACTCACACTCTTTGTTCCTAAGCACCCTGGAGCATATTAGGGTCCACCCTAACACTCTCACACTGGGTGACTTCAACTACCCCTCCATTAACTGGGAAAATTACTCATGTACCAATACACTTCCCAACGTTTCCTGGAATTCATTAATTCCAATGTCTGGGACCAGCTCATTATTACCCCCACTAGAGGTAGCAACATCCTTGACCTGGTCATTACTAACATGGGTGACTGTTGCTCTAGACCAATAGTCAACTCCTCCCTGGTTAGATCCGACCACAAAATAATCACGTTGGAAATTCACATCCCTCCACCCCCCCACCCCCACAAAGATAATCACCATGAAAAATGTCTCCAAAGCTAACTTTGGGATCTGAAAAACAGAGGTGGCTAACTTCTCAGCACCCATGGAAATGGAGAATAGTTGCATGACTGCTGAATCATACACCAATGCACTGTATGAACACGTACACAAATGCATGTATCTCGCCATACCCAATAGGACCAAGATGCTCACCTCCAAAAACGGAAGCCAATCTGGTGGTCCCCTGCCATAAAAAAACTCTACAACAAAAGAAGGAAACTGATGTGGAATAAGGTGAAAGCCCAAGACTGGAAAAAACTCCTTATCAGCCTCAACAAAAAGTTGAGGTCCTTCATCAAATCCTCTAATGTTAGCTATAAAAACAGAATTGCAGCAGATAGTAAAGACAACCACAAGGCCTTCTATAGTTTTGTAAAGAATCTCCATGACAATACCCAGATTTGCTCTGAGCTACTGCACAATGGTACCTCCTATAGCAAGCCAACAGATATTGCCAATATACTGGCCAACAGATTCAGTGACAACTTTACCCTCCCCCCAAAGGACCAATCACAACACCAGTAGATTGCCAGGCACCCAGTATTACTGCTGCACAGGTTCAAACAGCACTGTCCAAGGCCAAGAATACAGCTTTTATGAGACCTATCAATATCCCCCTGGCTGTGTTCTACATGAACTACAGAGTGAACTGGCACCACACCTGTGTGCCCTGTTAGATCACATCCTGACCTCAGGGTTTGTCCCTACTGAATGACACACTGATACAGTCATTCCACTCCACAAAGGAAGAGCGATTACAGACCCTGGGAACTATTGCCCCATTAGCCTGAAGAGTCTAATATGCAAAGCTATGGAATACATCATCATGGAGCTAATAAACCTGGATATAGGGAATCTCCAAACTCTGAATTCCACACAGTTTGGTTTTGTAAAGGGTGGATCATGCCTACTCAACCTGGTCGACTTCTTTGAGTCAGTCACCAGAGCTGTGGATGAAGGCAAGGGGGTTCGTACAGCCTACCTTGATCTGGCTAAGGCCTTTGATACCATTCCCCACTCAGGAATCATAGAAAAACTCATTAAGCTAGGCATCAACCCCTATATCAGTAGGTGGGTTACAAACTGGCTCACAGATAGAATCCACAGTGTGAAAGTACCTGACTTCAAGTCAGACTGCCAACCAGTCACGAGTGGAGTCCCACAGGGTTCGGTCCTGGGTCCTCTCCTGTTTGGTATTTACTTCTATGAAGTCAAGGCCAACACAAAGGGACTCTGACTGACAAAGTTCACTGATGATTGCAAGTTGGGAGCTATTATTAACTCCTCAAGTGATGTTGACATCCTACAGAAAGGCCTCATTGAGACCAATGACTGGTGTCAGAACCATGGCTTTAAGCTCAATGCCAAAAAATGTGTTGTCATCCTCTTTGGGAAAAACCCAGTTCCCATGAATTACCACATCAATGGTAGTCTACTGAACACAGAAGGCATTATAAGAGATCTGGGGCACACAAACTGACAGCAACCTCTCTTGTGACCACCACATTGCCACTGTGGTCAGAAAGTCCATCTATGTGGCACATCTCATTACTAAGGGTTTTGCATCCGGGAAGAAAGAGGTCATTGTCTCCCTCTACTCTTCCCTCATTAGACCAGTCATCAAGTACAAGGCCCTATTTGGCATGTACCTCACTAGACACTTGCAACAACTGGAGAGGCTGCAAAAGTACCTCACAAAGAGGACCCTAGACCTTAAACACTTATCCTATATAGACAGACTAAAAAAACTTCAACAATTCTCTGTCTCATATCACCTACTTAGAGGCAATCTCTGCATGACTTACAAAACTATGTCTGACCCAGCTCTGTTAGAAATGCTACATTTAAAGAAATCCCAATCCCTCCACACCACACTCTCCAGAGACCTCAACCTCATTACCATAATCAACAGAATATGCTGGAGGGACAGGTTCATAACCCAGAGACTGCCCATGCTATGGAATAAACTTCCCATACATGTCAAACAGAGCATCTCACTGGCCCTCTTCAAGAGAAATCTTGATGAATGGATAGAAAATAGAAAATTCACCCTGGGAATCATTCCTGTGTCTTTACTCGATAGAAGCACTGGGAACTAAGGTCGGGTGGCACGGTGCCAGGGTAATCCTATGGGCTAGGCTTGTAAAGACTCCAGGGTCATTAGCCTAGTACACACCTATGAACCTATGAACATATATGAGAAATTGTATCCAGTTTAAAAAAAAATAAAGGTAAATTAGTATAATTCAAACATAAATTGTTATACAAAGTGAAAGAAAAACAGGCTTGTGGTATTCTTAGGGCGAAAGCCAGAGGGGAGAGAAATTGATAGAAATAAGCAAGTCAGTAAAGAGGGGATAGTAAGGAGATGCACACATTTAGGGATATAGTTAGTGTATGCCATGGGCATCTGTATTGCTGATATTAATTTACACAGAGAAAATTTATTTACACTCAATAGTTAACATGCTCATCTGATACATTGGGCCATTCACACATTGCATAAGACTGTTGATTATGACCGTAAGTTAATATGGACTTCATAAATATAACTATTACTGCTAGTCCATAATATCTGCTTTTATATCATTTAATGAACTGTGATGATCCTTAGCTCAATTAGTTATGCAAATGGCAAAATTACTGTTGTTCTTCTACATTCTTTTTTTAAATCCCTGTATAGTCTATTTTTGTAAAACTAGTAGTGATGATTCATGGATGTTACAAGGGTTGCATTGTTGCCTCACAGCAAGAGGTTCTCCGGTTCAGTTCTCAGCTGGGGCGCCTTCTGTGTGGAGTCTACATGTCCTTCCTGCATTTGCAGGGTGCTCTGGTTTACTCCCACATTACAAAGACATGTATATGGAGTGTTTCTCCCTGGGCCTCTGCTGGAAATTGGCTCGTTCAAAGTTGGACTTATTTGATAAACAAATGATAAATAAATGTAATATTGCGCATCAGATATAGAAGACCTATGTCTGTCTGGTAACTTATGCAGCTCGCATTTTTACGCATCTAGCATGACTGTGATGCATTGATGCCTATAGCATTTTGGCTGCATATGACTATATGTTCTTCCATTATCCTCAAAGCATCAAGAAACATATTACAGTATACTTGCATATGTGTGAATGCTCAGTAGTACATACATTAGTAAGTTCTAAATTATAAAATTCACAACATTCTTTTATAATCCAAGTCTGCTTCCCTCTGTTAAATGAATGTAAGACCAGTGCAGGTCATCAGGGCTGACATATATGTGAGTCTTAGAAACACAATGCAACTACATTAAGTGTGGATCTGTAATCCTTATTCCGTCTTATGGCTGTAACGTTAGCATGCGTAGCAAGATGGGAGACTGAATTGCATGGTTGCACACTAATGCCTTTAATAGCTATTTATTTTTTAAAGTACATTCTATTTTTTTTTTTTTTGCTGATTATGACAGTTAAACTCTGTGTGCTGACACATGACAGCTTTATAAGGTGGATAAATGCATATTCCATTGTTATTCCACAGACTTTTATAACATTAAAGGAAGCGTGATGTGTGTGTTTGAATCTATGTATAGCCTGTTTTGGATGATATTTTGGCAGTTATGTATTTCCTATTGAACAACACATATGGGAGATTAATATCTGGTTGGTAGTTATACATTGCAGATTTACACATGTAGCATGGCTGTGGTATGTAGAAGCTGACAGCACATAGGCTGAGGATGACTATATCTCCGTTATCCACAAAGTTTCTAGAAGCATCATACTTCTGTTAATGATGTTTCTGTCAATGCTGGGTAATACGTAGATATGTTACCTCTGCAGTTAAATTATACAACATTCTTCTACCTAAATTCCATGTGTATGTTTAAATCCTACAGTTGAACAGTAATTCCTTTAATAATGGCTACTTATGTGGTTCAGATACAGAGAAATGTTTTCTTTCAAACTATGACAGCTGGAAATCTGTGATGGCATGCACTCATGATTGCATAGTTTTGTTGTTTGAATCTCAATGACATTAAATACATCATTGGCCAGACTAAATATTATAACACAGACATTCCTGACTTTTATGATATGTGTTATGCATGACTGTGCTTTTGTTCCACTTTATTAGACATATATGTTAGGGGTGTCATTAGTTCACAGCACATAACACATTTTTGATATATTACATACAATGAGATGTTAAATGTGTATAGTAGCTTATGCAGGGCACATGGCAGCACTTGTACTTTTCATGTAATATACACACATAACTTTACATTTGACTAATTTGTGTTAGTACATGTCCATTCAAAATAGAAAAGTATATGTACACTTACACATATATCTCTATCAATGTGTATTTATAAGCATATGTGCACATACATATTAAATTGTATTCATGCATATGTATGGGTGGGTCGCCTTCAGTAGATCGAACGTTTGTAAGTTCAAACCACATATGGCCGAGACTATATGTTCGAACTTGTAAAAGTCCGATCTGACTGAATGGAGATCTCCATACAGAGCGGAAAGGGAAGATTTCCCATTTCCACAATGTAGTGCGATCTCGGAGTTGGTATATTTAAGTAAGGGGTGTGTGGGGGGTGCAGGGGGGCATAGCTCCCTGCTATAGATGTTTAGTTTTGTTTTTTGGTTTTATGTGGTTTTACATCAGTGTTCGAACTTTTACGAGTTCGGACATATGGTCTCGGCCATATGTGGTTTGAAATAGTAAAAGTTCGATCTACTGAAGTAGATCCGTATGAGCAGGCAGATTGCGATACTGAGGTATCATACATCATCAACATGTGTACATAATTGTATTGATTTTGACGTTACGAGATAAGTAAAGCATGCAATAACAATGTACATCATAAGTCTTTGCCGCATTGTTTATTATATCTGTATGCTTACATAATGTCATTTTAGACTGACACACCTGTTAATGTGTGTAATGCTTTTCTGCATATTCATATATGTAAGTTGTTTGACTTCCATCAATTCATGCAATCAGAGCCAAGATATATTAGTCATGCAGGTAGGATTCTGACTTGAGTTTGAACATATGAAAGAGTTGTATGTTTGACTCCAGCTTCATCATATTTGTCTTTTATAATCCTCATGTGTACACAGTTGTGATAATGGCACATTAGTGACTGATTATGCAAAATGTGATATTGTATTGTATGTCAAGGCTAGCTAACATGTACTAATCTATTTTTTTCACTGTTCTGCTGTTGTACATAGCAGTTATTAAATACTGAACTTAAGCAATCTTTCTGTTGCTGTAATACATCCTCTTTTCCAGTTTGCAGCTGATGAAGACCACATCCAAAATCATGCATTGTGCATAGAGCATATGAGGAGGAGCTCTATGCACAATGCATGTGAACCAGCATTGAGGGAGAGGTATGTGATATCATTGTCCACCATCATTTTTCCGTATATACTAATAACATATTTAAATCTTCAGGTTTAAATATGTAGTTGTATGACATTCAGATATGCTAATGTCAGTTAGACTTCCCATGATGCATCTGCAAGGTAAGCAAAATACTCACTGATTTATTGTGAACAACATTAATTTGTACACATTTAGCTAATTATTTTTAAATTGAATGTTGTCTTAGAAGTTATAAACAGAAGTTTGTTTTTTATTAAATTGAGTTTATGTGATACTTGTTGACACAACTTAAATGAAAGCCAGATGTATTTAACTGTCATATTGATTTCTGATTGAATGTTTTGTGTATAAGTTGTTCATGGTGTTGCTGTTTGAACTGCAGGAAATGTCAGCTTTGCATTTGTGCAACAATTCTTAGTGAATGATATGTTGCACATAGCCTGCCTTTTTTATTGTTGAATGGGTGTCTGCTGTATCAATATTCTTAAAGATATTGGCAGACTGTTACTGGTGTGTACTTCCCTAGTTCTACTTCTGTTGAATTGCTGTATAGCCATACTGTTGAACACAGCATTACATAACATTTCCTGTCATTGTTGTTCTACAAGCTATTCATACTTTTATTGTATATCGGAGGTATTTCATAGTATATTCATGATCATCATTGAATTTAACTATGCAGCTACATATATAAGCACAATACAAGTGCAAACAGTGATACATTTGTTGAGCGACAGTTATGTAAATGTGTCATACACATAATTTCTATCTCTTAAATCTGCTTGTGATTGTGCAGACATAGGTGCCAAACCAGGGATGAATTTCAAAGGCAGCATTTTAATTTGCACTATGCCCATTCTTTTTGAGTGGAGCTTCATGTGAATATTGCAAGCCAGAGCTGCTATATATATCTCCATGCTGTGCACATATATGTTTTGCATGTGTACTGAAGATTGATATGTCAGTCAATGTACAAGTAATAGAAGCATATCTGATAAACTGAGAACTGCATGCCATGTAATATTCTATAGAAATATGATAATGTATGATGGGCACACAGGCACATATATTGTCTTCTATTCATATCATCAATATTATGACATTTAGAATACTGCATAAATAATCATGACAGTGCACTTGTTTTTATTACGCCTTTGTGTCTGTTATACAACTTATAAATAAACTTTATGGGCCATATCTTTTAACCATTAGATGTAATGACCAATGTACTGTACAGTGATATAACTTGAGCAAATATTTCACATGTCCTGTATCAGCAGTTTTGATATTGCTAATTGCATATCATATCATCTCCTTATAATTATGTTGGTGCACATCAAATTGTGTTTTATTGCAGACATGTTTAGCATATGACTGTGTTGTACATTCCATACCATTTTGTACATTTGTATGGCTTGGATTTATGCCTTACATCACATATAGTGTCAGTATTTGATAAGGTCATACAGTAGTGTACTATCACATACATAGCAGTTATAACATGTATAGTGTAAGTTTGTATGGCATTTTTTTATTTACTGATTTTCATTTAATACTTATTATGCATGTATAACATTTTTCCTCTGTTGAACTTTGACAGATCATGGGGCCCATGCTAGCTCACCATATGCCAGATCACTGTCAGCCGAGTTAGACTCCAAGGCCCATGATGATGACTATGACAGGGAAGATGATGATAATGATGATGACAGCAGCCTGCTAGACAGATGATTTGTGGGACGAGATCTGGGATGTAGTGACATATGTCTTCCAGACACAGATGAGGGACCTAATGGGCAACTTCTTTCAAGATGATATGACACAGGCCAAGTGTGACACCTTCTGGGAGATTGCTAGAATGATCTTTCATGGTGTTAGCCCCCATCAGGTGGTTCCTCAGGACTATAGGTATTGTCTCTGTGATCTACTTTTGTAATGCTGCCCCCATGGTGTTTTCCATATTCAAATATTTACAGTCTAAGCATAATTGTGTGGACATCCCATATTGCTGTCATGCTTTTCTGCCATACTTTATAATTTGCAGTGCACACATAGGTCATATGTGGCTTTACCTTTCTGCTGCAGTATGACTCATGCAGTAACAATTATTTTTTACATGATCATGCTGTCATTACTGGATATGTTGCTCTATATGGGCAGGGGTGCTACTCCTCCAGTGTATGTGTGTGTGCGTGTGTGTGTGTGTGTGTGTGTGTGTGTGTGTGTGTGTGTGTGTGTGTGTGTGTGTGTGTGTCAGTAGTCCTGTGCATGGAGTTCAGCATGATATTGTTATGTCATATAGACTCTGTATGTGACAGATATGACTGTTGCAGTTAGTATAATGTGAGTGAGTATGATTGATCTGCTTGCGTTGCTCCTGTATATACTTTGGAGGATGAGAGCAACTCAGATACAACAATATTCCTACTGTTCTTATATAACACAGTGAGGTGGGTAAAGTGTGTTTATTTGCACGTTATCCCTGTGTATGCATTGCACCCATTTGTATATTGCTTGTCTTATGTCTGCTCAACAACATGACATGTCCGTGATTTTGTAATTTATGTAACATTCTTGGGTCATGCTCACCTACTTGGCACAGTCACTTTGAGTGTGGTATGTACAGGCAAATATCATGTTGTATTATAGTATTGTGACTGTTACATATGAACATGTGTCTTAGACATGCTGTGTTGAAATACACTGGTCCATTAGTGAATATACAAATGTGATACTCTATTTATCATCATTTATGGCTTCCGTGTTTGTCAGTATCTTGCATATGTTAATATGCAGTCTTTCTGATAATAGCTTATATTATGACATGTAAACATAGATTTGCATTCGTGTCTGTGTATATACCTTTGAAGTACATATGTACTGATTTACATGGATATACATGAATATACCTGTAATATGAGTGACACACAACTGCTCCTATAATATATGACTGGTCACATGCACTTATTCCATTTCTGTGCTGTACATATGTATACAGGACTGTCCTTTGGAGAGTCCTACTCATGTATGGTGCTATTTATATCAACAACAGTGATTGTGCCATCTGTTGTATTATATTTACATGACAGTATATATGTGTATCTGATACTCAAACCCACTTTTGTTGTGTACCTATGCAGCTTGCTGTTCAATTGGTGCACATTATTTTGTTTGTGTCATTTGTACACAGACATATTTTTAGCCATCCTCAATGCACTATGCTCATGTGTCAAGTGTTGGACATTGGCTTCAATGTACCTTGCAAGGCGTTGCAGTCCATCTTGTGTTGTGGACACATGCATGTGTACTGTGTCCTCTTAGCTAGGGTTATCCTACTTTATTCTGTGCCTACTTTCTCTTGCTAGCATTTCCTCAATGAAGAGTGCCTGGGTTGTCCATCTCCCTTCTCCTTATAGCTGTGGCCTACATGTTTCACATATACATGGCATATGTTATGTGTATGTTTACCTTCCTGTACAATATCATCATTGGCATGTAGGTGCACTTGTACAAACTTACCTTGTGCCACCATGACGGGTGTCATACACATGCAAGTCATATACATGCAAGGTG
Source organism: Protopterus annectens (assembly GCF_019279795.1). NCBI lineage: Eukaryota > Metazoa > Chordata > Ceratodontiformes > Protopteridae > Protopterus > Protopterus annectens. Next base: position 677,476,558 of record NC_056730.1, read on the forward strand.
GTGGCAATTCAGTTGATTCCATCATTGTTCATATTATGCTTGTGTGTTGTGTGTTACCCAAGGATGTTCATGCTTCCTGCCTATGCACAGGCTTAAATTCCTTAACTTTTCTTAATCATATATGTATCATCATTTAATTCATATTCCATATTATTGGTGTGGGTATGTATGATGGGCCTTCTTTCTGTTTGGATTCTGTTATGCCATTCCATGTCACTTACATACATTGTATACCTGACAAGCCACCTGTGTTGCTTCTGGCATGGCTTATGTCTTTGACATATGGATCACATTTTTCCTGTGTTGGTGCTGTGTATACTTTTCTGTATTACATAGCCATACTGGGGCCTATTTCCACCAAAAAATTCACCTGTGCCCCTCTACCTCTCCTTTTCACCTCCTATTCCACCATACTTCATGTGTGTCACTCTTCTTCACCCTCACCCCACATCTGCTTTTCTTTCACCCCCATTTCCTTGGGTATATGCATTACTTGTGTTCCCCACATTGTCTCCTGCACTCATTGTTAGTCACTGTTAGCCATGGTGAAATGGCCGTGATTGTCCTTTGCCTTAATTAAATTTTTTATTATAAATGTTATGGATTATGTCAGATTTCGCAAACTGGGATGGGTATATTTATATACGTCCATCTACAAATCACAAAAATATCTATAATTGTTTGTGGATATTGTTAACTTTTTTGGACATAAAGACTGATGCACATTTCTCTTCCTTTAGTACTTTCCACCAATTACTAGACATTCCATCAAGCTTGTATACATTCTGTAGATGTGCATTGGTAATGTATATTTATATCTTACATTGTGATCACATTTTCCTGGAATACAGCTTTGAAATGACTGCTTCTGGTTGCACTGACATTGCTGGTTATGCTTGCTTTGCTTTGAGTTATTCTCTACAGACTAGGGTGCATTTGTATATTACTCAGTTAGTTACAACTATTGCACAGAACTTGGCACACTTCACTGAATTTCCATCTCACACTCACCCACAAATGGAGTTGTGGGCAACAACAACTTTAGGCATCTACTGTGGTGTGCAATATCCTTGGTGTATGAATCACAGACTGTTAGCAACTTGATGGTGGAAAATATGGCTCTAGGTGATTCAGTATTGTTGACTAATGTTGCCAAAATGGGGATGAGTTGTGATAAGTTGGTTGATTACCTGCTCTGACAATGGGAAAGATGCCATAAAGCCCAGCTTAGCTCTGGACAGTGTCCAGTTAGCCAGATTGGGGACAGCTACATTGAGCAAAAGCCAGATGTACAAACATGAACCAATGTAGGGCCATTTTGGAGATGGAGATGCTGAAGACAATGAGAGATGTCAATGTTGTGATAGTAAGGAAAAGAGTGCATTCAGACAGCAGTTCCAGGACCTGCCAGATAAAGCAGGACAATGTCAAGGACTGTCTAGGTGCACATGTGTGGGGCAAAAGGAATAGAGAAGGAGATGCCATTCAGGACTTCTGTTTGGCACATAGCTTAATGATGACCAACCCATGGCTCAGCAAGAGAGACAGCCACAAGATCACAAACAAAAGTGGCCAAGATGCAACTCAGGTAGACTTGCTCCTAGTAAGGAGCACTAGAATAGAATCAGTGATTGCAACGACACCCCAGGGAGACAGCTGTTAAACAGCATAAACCACCAGTTGCCACAGTCAACTGCAAGAAGGGGTCAGAAAAGGCACTAAGGTCAACAGAGACCAAACTGAAGTCCTAGAAGTTGATTGGAGAGAAAGCACATCAACTCAAGGAATTTTTCAAGGCTCTAGCACCTCTAGAAGAAGAAAAAATAGATTGAGCTGAAGAAGAAAAATGACAGCACCTCAAAACAACATGTATCGGGACTATTGAATAGAAATGTGGCTGTGCCAAGTATGAAAATAAGGTACATAAGGAAATCAGTCCAGGAAGTCATGAAAGCAAAAATGGAGTGCAGGAAAAAGTGGGAGACAGAAAAAATAGATCAGGCTAAGAAGGCATATCAGTTGTCTAACAAAGAGGCTAATAGAAGACTTGCAATAGCAAAAAACAAGACATTAGATGCACTCTACCAGCTTCTGGAAAGTGACTCAGTAGATGGCACAAATAACTACATCAGGTTGAAATGCAAAGATAGAAAGATAAAGAAGATAATAAGACACCATTCATAAGGGATGTCAGCAACAACCTGCTCACCAATGCACCGGGCATCAAAGGCAGATAGAAGGGCTACTTCCAGCAGCTTCTGAAAGAAGCAAACCTCTACAATATACAGTGAAAGAAGAGGAGGAGCCCACCCTAGAAGAAGCATAAAGAAAAATGAAGTCAGAGAAGGCAGCTCAGATGAGGTCACTTTAGATATGCTCAAGATGTCGGGTGGAATAGGAGAAAAATAGTTCTTCAGGGTGCTTCTCACCAGTATGGAGAGAAAGGCATATCCCAGATGACTGGCAAGTAATCATACTAGTGCTAGTGTACAACAGCAAAGGGGACATTTACAATGTAGGCACTATTGAGGTATCAAAATCCTATCACACCACATGAAAGTTCTGGAAAGACTGACTGATAAATGAACACACAGAGTAGGATGGGAGATAAGTAGCTCAGATTTAGATCAGGATGAAGCACAACTGACCCAATGTTTGCAGTGAGACAGTTACTTGAGAAGATACTAGAGATGAAGAAACAGTCCAACTGGCCATTCCTTGACTTGCAGAAGGCATATGACAAGGTCTCAGGAAAGCTGATTTGGGCTGTCCTGCAGTGGTTTGAAGGCCCAGAAAATTGGTAGAATTATTGTAGCCTATGTACAAAACTCCAATGACTCTGAATGAACAGTGTTTGATCTCACAGAGGGGTTCCCAATGGGAGTGGGTTTGCATCAGAGTTCAGCTCTGAGCCTACTGTTCATACTGGTGATGGACTAAATAAGCAAAAAGGTCGAAGGAGACCAATCAACAAAGATGCTGTATGCAGACAATGTGGCATTATAGGCACACTATGCAAGAACTTCAACAAAGGATAACGGAATGGAATGCAAAACTGAAGGCATATAAGATCAAACTGAATACAGATAAGACTGTTGTAATGGCAGCAAATGGAAAAATCAGAAGATGAGAAGTCAGATAGGAGGGAAATTAGTGGAACAGGTTAGCAGCTTCAAATATCTGGGAGGGATGGTTGAGAAGAAAGGAAGTATGAATGAACAGGTCAAAAATAGAATCAGAGGGGCTGCAGTCAACTGGCACAGAATGTCAGGGGTAGTGTATGATAGAAGAATTCCAAGAAATCTGAAACATAAGGTGTACAAAACAGTAGTGTAACCAGTACTATGTATGGTACAGAAACCGGGTGTATATTATAACATCGAAATCTACAAAGATCGAATGTTATAATATAGAACCCTAAACATCAAAATCCGCAAACATCGAACAGTCAGAATAGCGATTTTTTTCCCAGGAAAAAAAATCGCTATTCCGAGAAACATACACGCAACACAAACACACACAAAAAAACAGCAATCCACACATATACACTTAAAATCCTACTCCTAAACTAAACTTTACATACACTACTAGCTATTCACTTACCTTAATCTGACCCTAACCCTAAGGTCCGTCATTATCGCACACTCACCTCACCCGCACCCTAACCCTAATTCACCTAACCCGCCCCCTAACCCTAACCTACACACAACCGCACACTTACCTGACCCGCTCCCTAACCCTAACTCACCTAATCCGCCCCCTAACCCTAATCTACACACAATCGCACACTTACCTGAACCCGACCAGTAACGCTCCAACATATCGAATGCTGAAAACAGTGAAGCCACAGCAACGGCCCACCAAATTCTTTCCCTGGGAAAGAATTCGGTGTCCTGCACCTTCGCTGTTTTCAGAGTGCGACAAAACTAGTTAGATATTATAACATTCGAACTTTATAAAATTTGATGTTATAATATAGACCCCAGAAACCTGGGCAGTAAAGTCAGAGCAGTTGGTGAAGCTAGACCTGATGGAGATGAAGTTTCTGAGATGGGTTGTAGGATGCACACTGTGGGACAGATGAAGAAATAAGGACATAAGAGCAGATACCAAAGTAGCTCCATTTGCAGAAAAGGTCAAAGAAAACATATTGCAGTGTTTCAAGAAAATGTGCAGAAAACAGAAGAATATCTGGTGAAGAAGATTTGGGACAGACAGGAAGAAGGCAAGAATAAACAAGGGCATCCACCAAATAAATGGATGGTGTGAGAGAAGACCTGTGATAGTAAGGCATGAGTGTTGAAGAAGGTAGGAGAGTGGCATTGACTAGGTAGAGATAACATTAGTTGAAACAGCACCCCGCCCCATCAACATTATGATGATGATTTGGAGCTCAACTATCTCATAAGCATGATGTTCTGCATGGCTATTAATGTAATACATCTGGCTGTAACATATCTCCTATCTCCACTCTCTCTCAACAAGTGCAAGCAACTTATTTAAAAGATCCTGCCCACTCTCCCTAGCCTCAAAAATGTGATCACTGTAGGTGACATCAACCTTAGTTTTCCTGATCCATTATCCAGTGACATTTCATAACACCTAGCAGACCTTGGTTCCATTCAACTCTTATTTCATCTCACTGAGACAGACCTAAAATCTGGAAGGCACTCTCTGCTGGACCTTCTTCTTGCCAATATTCCCAAATAGCTCTAGCATGAACATTCATCCTCCATCCTTGAATGACAAGTATATGACATTGACTACATCAATGTAAAACACCCACCCAAACTAATCATTTTTTTGGCCAAAATTCTAATAAGATATCAACAGCCTAAAGTCACACCTGTCATCCCATGATTGGTTTCCCATACTTAACTCTGAAGGTCCAAACTGGACTGCTTAAACCCTAACCTCTGCTCTCTTACATATCAAAGATGAATTATTTCCAAATTTTACTAGACTATATACCCCTACTGAAATGCTTGTCTAACCAAGAACTATAAAGTCATTGTATACTTTAGATGAAGACTGAAATAAATGGAAACATCACCAGAACCCTGTGACCAGGCAAAATTAAGTGCACTTCATAACCTTTCTAAGCAAGCATTTTGAAGTCACAAAAACTCTAGCTTAAATTTAAGCAGCAGTATCAATTGCGTAATACCAAATTCTTCTGGAATGAAGTTAATCACCTGACCAGATGTTAAGGGACACTGTTCCACACCCTCCAAGAATATACACTTTCTTAGAAGTTAAGGAATTTAGTAACCTTCTATCTATTTCTACAAACTCTTCTCAGCTAATATTCCCACTTCTGTTTATACCCCATTTACCCCCTCTATACAGCTTTAAATATATTCAGTCCAATGACATTAGAACCTCTCCTCAACAATGTGCAGAAAGCTTTCTCCAGTGTTCAATGTGAATTTTTGAACCACCTTACTATATTAATCTAGAATTTTTTGTACTATACTCTCATGCATGTCAATGGGCAGCTGCGGTGGTGCAGCGCTTAGCGTTGCCGCCTCACAGCAAAAGGTTTTCTGGTTCGATCCTCGGCTGGGGTGCCTTCTGTGCGGAGTCTGCATGTCCTCCCTGTGGTCACGTGGGTGTGCTCCGGTTTCCTCCCACATCCCAATGGCATGCTGTAGGTGGATTGGACACTTTAAATTGGCCCTAGGAGTGAGTGCATGCATGTGTGTGCCTTCTGTGGAAGGTCAGGCGCTGGGCTGGCAACTCAACACCGTAAAACTCCACTGCCAATCATGAGCGAACAGGTGATCCACTGTGGTGACCCCTAACTGGGAAAAAGCTGAAAGAAGAAGAAGACTCTCATGTATGTCAATGCAGTATTCATTTATTTATCTTGTTTTTGGCCAGACAGAGCCAGAAACTGGTCCATATGTCTCAGTGCTCTGCCTCCTATAAACAAACAAACTAGAAAGCACAGAAACAAAGAATCAAATAAATGTCACATGCTACAATGGGATGATTATGTAGAATGCTACACTAAGTAACAGAGAGAGATGAATGAGTCAGATAGAAACTGAAGAAGTTAGATTATCATGCTGGGGGGAGGTGTGTACAAAAAATAATTCCATGTTGACTGGTTAGAATAGATGATCTTCTGGCATTTCAAACTTTGTTATGTAGTGGTGACAATTTAAAAAAACAACATACCCCATAGTGTTTACAATTATTTAGAAACTTCAGAGAGTATTAGAAGATATCTAAGGAATATCAGTTTTCATTCATGTATGAAAAAATACTGATAAGTGATGACTTAAACCTTTTATCCATCTAAGAGTGTCATGCATGTGGTAATGTTTGGCCAATTTCATGACAGAATGTGAGATGACTCAAATAGCTATGCAGCAAACAGAGGAGGAAAAATTCTGAATATCATTTTTTACAAATATAAATGATAATATTTGTTCAAACTCTTTTGGTAACTGTGAGATAGCATAATCCTTTAGCAGGAGTCAATAGTTTCAAATAATTGTTTAAATGTCATACTATACTTTTAATTTTTACTTAAATATTGAATTTATCTTCCATTGTTACCTTTCTTTCTCCCTTCTTTTGTGCCCATTTTGTCCTATTGATCTTACATTTTCTCCCCTTACACTTTAGAGTACAATTTCTAGCTTGCATTTTAATTTTACTCTTGAATCATGTATTGTTTATGGCTTCAGCTATACTGACAGCCTCAGCTATGATGTACAAAATAGCTTTTGTTTGAGGCAAATTCTGTAACATTTGTCCTTAAATATTTCTGCAAGTTGTGTAGTGAGAGCAACAGGCTGAACACTGACATTCTTTCTCTTAAATGTGTTATAAAAGTACCCTGTTTCTCATTTGCAACAGCCTTGTTTTGTATTTGTTTATAACTCTGTATCTATAGTAGTGGAATCGTATCGTTAGTACAAATCAAACTAGATCTTTTCTCCCCATTCCTCTACTGAATTAGGTATTTGCTAAACAGGCATTCTGTCCCTGTTATACATACGTACATACATAAATGCATGCATATGCACATAAATATTTATGTTTATTTCTTTAGTTATTTATTTATTTAAAAAGGTCTCTATTATATCCATCCTATAATATCAATGATCATTATAGCAATCTCAATGGCAACACTCAGATCTGCTCTGAGTTACAGCACAATGACACTAAATATTCAGACCCAACTGATATTGCCAACATCCTGGCAGATAGGTTCAGTGCTAACTTTACCCCCCTCTCACCCCCTAAAAAGCCCATCTCTATACCAGAAGAATGCAAAGTTCCTGTAATCACGGCTGCACAGGTAAAAACCACACTCTCCAAAGCCAAGAACACAGCATCCATGGGACCAGACAACATCCCAGGCTGTGTTCTACATGAACTACAGAATGAACTGGCACCCCACCTAAGTACCATGTTCAATCATAGCCTCACCTCAGGGGTTTGTGCCTGCTGAATGGCACACAGCAATGGTTATCCCACTCCCCAAGGGAGAGCCACCACAGACCCCGGGAACTAACGCCCCATTAGCCTGATGAGCCTGGTCTGCAAGGCCATGGAACGTATCATCATGGAACTTATAAAAAAAAACATTGGTAATCTCCAAACTCTGGACCCTGCCCAGTTCGGGTTTGTAAAAGGCAGATCATGTCTCCTAAACCTGATAGACTTCTTTGAAGCAGTCACCAAAGCCGTAAACAAGGGTAAGATGGTTCACACAGCCTATCTAGATCTTGCCAAGGCTTTTGACACCATCCCCCACTCTGGAATTACAGATAAACTCACTAAACTAGGTATAAATCCCTATGTCACAAGATGGGTTGCCAACTGGCTCACTGTCAGAACCCACACTGTGAAAGTAGCAGACTCCAAATCCGACTTCAGACCAGTGACAAGTGGAGTACCACAGGGTTCAGTCCTAGGTCCTCTCCTGTTTGCTATCTACTTCTCTGAAGTACAGGCTAACACAGAAGGTCTTTGGCTAACGCAGTTCGCAGATGACTGCAAACTAGGAGCCATAATCGAAACTCCTAACAATGTGGGCATCCTACAAAAGGGCCTCACTGAGACAGATGCCTGGTGTCAAAGCCATGGCCTGAAGCTCAATGCCAAAAAGTGCATTGTCATCCCCTTTGGTAAAAACTCTGTACCAATGAACTACAACATAGGCAGTAGTATACTTAACACCAAAATTGTGATAAAAGACCTTGGGACACAGGTGGACAGTAGTCTCTCCTTTGATAATCACATCACCACAGTAGTCAGGAAATCCTTCTACTTGGCACACCTCATCACAAAAGGTTTCTCATCCAGAAAAAAAGAGGTCATTGTTCCCCTCTACTCATCACTCATTAGATCCATTATAGAGTACAATGCCCCTTTTGGTATGTACCTCACAAGACATCTACAACAACTGGAAAGGCCACAGAAATACCTCACAAAGAGGATTACCTGCTTCAAACAGATGCCCTATGCAGACCGTCTCAAAAAACTCCAGCTTTACTCCTTCACATATCACCTACTCAGAGGTGATCTCTGCCTAACATACAAAGCTATGTCAAACCCAGAGCTGTTGGACATGCTCCACTTAAAGAAATCCCAATCCCTCCGAGCTACACACTCTAGGGACCTAAACCTTGCCACCACAATAAACAAAACATGTCAGAGGGATAGATTCCTGTCCCAGAGACTTCCCATACTCTGGAATAAACTACCTATCTATATCAAACAAAGCTCCTCATTAGCACTCTTCAAGAAAAATCTTGATGATTGGATGGGAAATAGGAAATTCACCCCAGGGATCACCTCTGTGGGTCTGCTCAACAGTGGCACAGGAAAATAATTTTCTTGGGTGGAAAAAGTCAGGGTACCTTTTTGGCTGGGCTTGTATAGGCCCCAAGGCCGATAGCCTAGTACATACCTATGAACCTATGAACCTACGTGCTGCATGGAGCACTGCGATTATGTTCCAGATTTGAAGAAGAAGAAGAAGCATCATGGGATGTAGAAAGCAACTTTTTATTTATTCTGTGTCTGTCAATAAAAAATATATTATGCTGTGCTGTGTTGTTTTGGATTTGTCTGCTGATAATTTTTGGATTTCTACATAGCTGTTGGTGCATCCTTGGTTTTTGTTCTCTTGTATGTTCCAGATTTGTCAAAAACACTTTGTTAGACACCTTCCTCGTATAAACAAAAGCAACTCTCTGTGCTCTTAAGCTTAACCTTATGTAGCTTCCACTGTATTTCATTGTAGAAGTAATAGACTGCAGTCTTCCATTTTACCACAAGATGGAGCTCTTTTTCAGGAATATAAAAGACAATTTTGAAAGTGAAAGAGAGAAGACTGGAACACTATCTGAGGGAGGGAAGACTGAAAGACTAGCTGAAGGGAAAAGGGTCTTGCAGCATGACTGGATTTTTTTTCTTCTAGTGTTTTGGGACACAGAAGTAAGGTAGCAGTTTGTATCTGTGTCTTGCTGAAATCCAGGATGATGGTATTTTTGTGGATTCAGGATAGAAGTCTGAAACCAGTAATTCCATGCCTGCATATAATTCAGCAACAAAAGGAGTTCCCTTGGGCCTAGTGCAGAGATACCATAGATGACTACCAGAGTTCTGGTGGGTGATTTTTCATTTTTCTCGTCGGAGAAGCTGCAGCACCTGGTCGCTGGAATATTCTCGGCAGAGTGGTGAGAGGCTTTTGGCCATCAATTTTATACTTTTATAAGATTGTGGATCCCCCCTAAATGCCCTGTGGATTACAAATAGCTGGGATCCATATGACCTTCAACCTTGGGCCCCATCATGCTGGCAGTAGGACTGTAAGTAGTCACTGGCCAGTGAACAGGGTACAATAGAGTGTCTCATTGCATTTTCTCATACTTGTATTGTTGCATTATAAATCTTTATTGTTCAGTGACATTGCATTTTGCTCGTATTAGTACTGTTGCCTTAAAGACTCTTATTTGCTAAATGACATTGCATTATCTCATATTTGTATTGTTGCATTATAAATCTTTATTGTTCAGTGACATTGCATTTTGTCATGCTAGTACTGCTGCCTTCAAGAATCTTTACTGCTCAATGACATTGCATCTTTTTTCATATCTGTACTTTTGTATTATAACCTTTTTGTTTCCCTCAATGACATTGCATTTTTTCCCTTGTTTGTATTACTGCATTATAAAAGCTTTACTGCTCATTGATATTGCCTTCATGTGCATGTTTGAATCTCAAGTTCTTTTCTGTTGAGTTCTGGAGAAGGGAGTAAATGTATGGTTTCATTACATTCATATCTCACTCTGCCTTACTACTAACTGGTGCACTGTTGAAAATTTGATTGTTGTTGTGCTATTGCCCTTAACTATCACCTAGAATAAAATTGGTTATCACTTGCTACCTTGGGATGTTGGGCCTAAAGAAGGGGTGTCACCAGAGTCAGGTAGGAAGGAACCCATATCTACTTCAGCTACACCTGTGGGTGCACTACATTTGGGGGCTCATCCTGATTGCCTGTACTGCCTTGAACTCCACCCTATTCCCCTGTACATGTGGAAAGCAAATCCAGCAGCAAGATAAGCCCAGAAGAAGCTATCCAAGTAGGTCAGAACCTTACAGCAGAAGATGCAGCTTCACTGCCCATAAATACTATAGGGCCTGAATTTTGAATGCTGTGGGAAGTCTTGTAGAAAAATGCTTAAAGCCTACACAGCCATTCATTGGGTTTGGCTACCACAAATTGCATCTGTTTTCTGGAAAACAGCCCACACCTCAAGGATAGGAAGATTTTGAATCTTGGATGAATCAGGCTTCACAAGCCCTAGAGGAGTGGAATATCCCAGCATCTCAGAAGAAGCAGCGGATAGCTGAAAGTCTAAAGGGATTAGCTGCAGATACCATACGCAACCTAAGGATGGGTAAGCAAGATTGCACAGCCAATGACTATTTAGGAGTACTGCAGGATGTTTTTGGAAGGACTGAGAGGGCTGCAGACCTACTGTATCAGTTTGAACATACATACCAAGAGGTTGGTGAGAAACTATCTGATTACATTAAGCGATTAGATAAAATGCTCCACCAGATCATCCTAAAGAAGGGGGTAGATCCTAAAGTAGCTCACCAAGTATGGACTGGACAAATTTTACAAGGAGCTCAAGCTATGGACCCCATTATGTGGAAACTGAGGATGAGAAATAGGGAGGAGACTCTAACTTATTCTCAGTTGGTTAAAGAAGTGAGGGAAGAGGAAGCCCTGTTGGAAGCAAAATCATAAGGTTCAACAGCAATTAAAGCAGTGAGTGAACACAAGCAGGAGCCTATAGCCATGCTTACTACTCAAACAGGAGTTGTGGCCCAGGGTATATGCAATGTAGAGGTGTCATAGTTGCAAGTGCAGGTGTCTTCCCTAACCGACGCAATAGCTCAGGTCACCACAACAGTTGCAGAATTGCAAAAAAACTTAGTAACTTTAGCTGAAGGGAGGAATACATCAGCCAGAACCTCCACAAAAGGACTCAGGGAGGTAACAAATCAGCTGATGTTCAGAGTTCCTACTGGATTTTCTTTTCACTGTGGGGATACAGGGCATATAAAGCTACAGTGTCCTAATGCAGAGAACTTGAAAAAAGTAAACAAACTATTATTGGCTAGTGCAATGCAGGGAAATTTCAAAGGGCCTCAGTGAAGGGGCCAGCTGAGTGCCCAGTTACAAAGAGCTCCATAAAATCTAACATCAAGAGACAGCATCCTGGATCTCTTTTCCACACTAACCCTCATAATAGGGAAGAGAAACTACCTACTATGCACACTTCTATCTCATCTGAGGTGAACAACCAAATTGGAAAGCCATCTCAGCAAAAATCTCAGCATCTGAGACCACAAAGCATTACTAAGAAAGAGTCTTATCCATATGGTGAGGTCAACTGGCTTTACCTCAACCACATGCTGCTGCCGTACAGCTGAACAACACTGGAAACCGAAACTACCCAATGGCCTACTGGGACCGTCCCCTGTCGTGTCAGTAAAAATAGAAGGGGTGTATAGTAAAGCACTGTTGGATATTGGTGCACAAATCACCATTCTGTACAGAGACTTCTAACAAAAATACTTAAAGCATTTGCCACTTGAAAAGTTAGAAGATTTGGAGATCTGGGGGCTAAGTGACACGAAGTTCCCTTATGATGGTTATGTCTCACTCAAGTTAGAATTTTCCACTTCAGTTGTTGGGTCAACAGAAGTTTTTGAAACTCTCACTGTTGTGTGCCCCAGGTCAAAAGGAAAGGATTCAGCATCTATTTTACTGGGGACAAATATTGACCTCGTCAGAAGAATGCTGATGACTCAGTTGACCCAGGAACACCCAACATTACATCCTCTCCTGAGACCAGATCTTTGTGCCCTTCAAAGAGTAAAGGACAGTAAGAACAATTAAATTGGTCATGTGTGGACCCTGTCTGGGAAAGAGCACATAATTCATCCTGGACAGGTCACCTGCTTGAGAGCCAAAGTGAGGATGTGTGGACAAACAGTTTCCTCTCATCCCATGATGGAAATGGATCTAGAAAGTGACTTGCCACCGGAGCTGGAACTAGTTCTAGAAGTTTGGCCTGTGGACAAGTTAAAGCATCTGTATGACACTTTGCCTGTGAGGCTGAAGAATAAAGGAAGTACTCCCATTGTCCTGTGTTCACAAGTGTGTTTGGGAAATGTTTATGATGCTACTCCCTTACCTGCTTCTGTGTTGACAAAGAACGAGAGCAGGGCCAACGAGTTGAAGCTGGAAGCTATTGATATTGGAGATGGCCATTTGCCCCCTGAGTGGGCAACCAGAGCTAGAGAGCTACTAATGAAAAAGAAAAATTGTTTTTCTATCAGTGAACTGGATGTGGGCTGTGCAAAGAGTGCAGAACACAGAATAAGAGTGAAAGAGGACCGGCCTTTCAGGGAATGTTTCAGAAGAGTAGCTCCAGGAGACCTGGAGGACTTAAGAAAACATTTGGAAGAGCTTAAAGCCGCAGGGATAATTCGAGAGTCAAGAAGTCCATATGCCTTTCCCATTGTTGTTGTCAGGAAAAAGAATGGGTCAATTTGCATGTGTGTTGACTGTTGTACTCTGAATCAGTAAACCATTCCAGACCAGTACACAACTCCCCGCATTGAAGATGCTTTAAATTGCCTGGTGGACAGTAAGTGGTTCAGTGTGCTAGACTTAAGGAGTGGATTCTATCAAGTCCCTATGCACCCAGAAGATAAAGAGAAGACTGTCTTCATCACCCCTTTGGGATTTTTTGAGTTTGATTGCCTATCAAATGCACTGGCAACTTTCCAGAGAATCATGGAAAGAACAGTTGGAGACATGCATCTCCTGGAAGTCTTAGTCTACCTGGATGACATCATTGTTTTTGGAAGGACCCTAGAGGAGCACAAAGAAAGACTGATGAAAGTATTGGACAGGACTGAGAAGGAAGGCCTGAAGTTGTCATTGGACAAATGCAAGTTTTTTTCCAACTTCAGTGACCTATGTGGGACATGTAGTTTCTGCAAATGGGAAATCCACAGATCCCAGCAAAGTTGAAGCTGTGACATCTTGGCCCAGACCCAAAACTATCACAGAGCTGCTATCTTTCCTGGGGTTCTGCAGTTACTATAGAAGGTTTGTGGAAGGAATTTCCAAGATAGCAAGACTCCCTCAACCATTTGCTCCAAAATGATGAGAAAGCAGATGAAACAGATGAAGATATCCTTGTGAAGAAGCCCAAGGGACCGAGGGGTTCTAAAGAACTCATCGAGAGTCACTGGACTCCTGAGTGTGAAGAGTCATTTGAGCAGCTTAAGTATTGCCTCACATATGCCCCTGTGCTGGCATATGCTGACTCAACAAAGCCATACTCTTTACATGTGGATGCTAGCAGGGATGGCTTAGGAGGAGTCCTTTACCAGGAGTATGATAAGAAGCTGAGACCTGTGGCATTTATCAGTCGGAGTTTATCCCCCACAGAAAGAAAATATCCTGTGCACAAGTTGGAATTGCTTGCCTGAAAGTGGGTGGTAGTGAACAAGCTGCATGACTATCTCTATGGGGCTTTATTTAAAGTGCAGACTGACAACAATCCTCTGACATACATCCAGACCACTGCAAAGCTAGATGCTACTGGCCACAGATGGATAGCAGCTCTATGCAAATATAATTTCTGTTTGAAATATCACCCAGGACATGAAAATGGAGATGCTGATGGTCTGTCCAGAAGACCTCATGGAGAGTTACACCCCGATGATGAATGGGTGGAAATTCCAGCACCAGGGGTGAGAGCTATGTGTCAGATTGCAACCTGCTATCAACACACTGAATATTGGGCCCAGAAATTGGGTCTGTTTGCAGCAAGCATACCCCAAGCTTACTGCAATCTGGTCACTTTACAGGCTTCATCGCTACCAGCTTTGAGTAACAGTGACCTCAGGAGAGATCAAAGAGAAGACCCCTTGGATCAGCTGGTGGTAGCTGCTTTAGAGAAGAAACAAATTGATATGCTTCACACAGATATTCATCATTTGGTCAGACTTTTGGCCAAAGAATGGAACAGACTCCAGATACAAAAAGAACTAGTGCATAGGAGATCTCCTAGTGCACTCGGTAGTGAAAAATGGCAATTGTTGCTTCCTCAGAAGTATAGAGAAGTAGTACTCTGGTCATTGCATGATGAACATGGTCATCTTGGTTATGGCAGAACTATGGGTCTGATGCAAGACAGGTTCTACTGGCCATGCATGAAGCAAGATGTTGAGAATTATTGTTGTACATGTCTTCGTTGCATTCAGAGAAAGACTCTGCCAACCAGAGTTGCCTCATTGGGTGAAATGGAGAGCAGTGGACCTATGGAACTGGTCTGTATAGATTTTCTATGCATTGAACCGGATGAAGGTGGGATCAGTAATATGCTAGTGGTAACAGACCACTATATCTGATATGCTCAAGCATTTCCCACTCACGATCAGAAAGCTATTACAGTGGAAAAACTACTAGTTGAGAAGTTCTTTGTACACTATGGCCTGCCAAAAAGGATACACTCTGACCAAGCATGTGATTTTGAGAGCAAGCTTGTCCATGAACTACTCACTCTTTTGAGAGTTCAAAAAAGTCTCACTAATCCTTATCATCCTCAAGGGGATCAGCAGCCGGAGCATTTCAACAGAACTTTACTAGATATGTTGGGGACACTATCTGCTGAGAACAAGAGTCAATGGAGTAGACATAGCCACAATGGTGCATGCCTACAACAGTACTAAAAATTATGCTACAGGATTCTCACCTTACTTCCTAATGTTTGGAAGAGAAGCTCATCTTCCTGTTGACGTCACCTTTGGAGTCACAGCTGATGATACACCAGTGTGATCTCATGGCAGTTATGTGGAGAGACTCAAGAAGAACTTCAGACAGGCCTATGAGCTAGCTGAAAAATCAACAGGACAAAGACATCAGCGAAACAAGGCTCACTATGGCAAGAAAGTGAAGATGCATGATTTGCAACCAGGGCACAGAGTCCTTTTGAGGAATTTGGGTCTACAAGGAAAGCATAAACCAGGTGACCACTGAGGGTCTGAAATTTACATAATTTGTTCTCATTTACCTAATATCCCTGTCTACCAAGTTTGCCCTGAGGAGAAAGAAGGACCTACCAAAACCTGGCACCGCAACAACTTAATGCCTTTGGCAAAATCCATGAGATTCATGAATCCGAAGCCCAGAATGGCTCAGCGGAAGTCTAACTCAAGGCGATCTAGAAGACTAAGGTGGAGAGGAAATATCCTCTCCAATGTTCAAGAGCCCATGTTTCCTCCTGCTGAAGGAGAGGAGGACAGTGATGATAACTGGAGTTTCAGTGGGCTTTTTAATGAGGATGTTCAAGGCCCCATGGGCTGTAATCTCAATGTAAGTGCACTGGAATTCATTCATTGTCATTTTGAACAGCCCAGACCTGACAACAGACTAAGTGGTCTTTCTGTACCTCTTGCAGAACCTGATACTGATGGAGGCCCTGCTATGCAAACTTCAGAAAATAGTGCTGAGGACAGTCATACTGTTATGTAAAAAGAAAGTGAAGTTATACAAGAGGAGATTTTAGAAGTGGACAATATGCCTACTGAAGAACTAGTTATTGAATGTGATGTGAGTGACAAACCTTCTGAGCAAAGCTCCTTAGTTGTCTCTCTCGAACCAAAACTGCAGAGACTGATTTGGCCATCTCAGAGACTTACATATGACAGTTTGGAACATAGTACACAGGAACCTGTGACCACGTCTCATTGGAGAGTCTGCGCCCATGAGCCCTATGCCTCCTGCTTCAGTGGTGACACCCCATCCCAAGTTAAGCATAAGGTTGATTACCCTTGGTGGAATGTGCCTTTTGAATGTAAAAATATTATTTAGCTGACCGTGCATTAGTGCTTGTAAATATTTTGCTCCTAATCTACCTTTGACTTGGGGGGACCCAAGATTTTCAAGTGGGGGGAGAGTGTAGCTCCCACTGTATTTCATTGTAGAAGTAATAGAATGCAGTTTTCCATTATACCACAAGGTGGAGCTCATTTTCAGGAATATAAAAGATAATTTTGAAAGTGAAAGAGAGAAGACAGGAACACTAGTTGAAGGAGGGAAGACTGAAAGACTAGATGAAGGGAAAAGGGCCTTGCAGCATGACTGGATTTTTTTTCTTCTAGTGCTCTGGGACAGAGAAGTGAGGTAGCAGTTTGTGTCTGTCTCTTGCTGAAATCCTGGATGATGGTATTTTGTGGATTCAGGAGAGAAGTCTGAAACCGATAATTCCATGCCTGCATATGATTCATCAAGAAAAAGAGTTCCCTTGGTCCTAGTGCAGAGATGCCATAGATGACTACCAGAGTTCTGGTGGGTGATTTTCCATTTTTCTCATCAGAAGAACTGCGGTGCCTGGTCGCTGGGATATTCTCGACAGAGTGGTGAGAGGCTTTTGGCTGTCATTTTTATACTTTTATAAGATTGTGGATCCCCCCAAATGCCCTGTGGATTGCAAGTAGCTGGGATCCATATGAGCTCCAACCTTGGGCCCCATCATGCCGGCAGTAGGACTGTAAGTAGTCACTGGCTAGTGAACAGGGTACAATAGAGTGTCTCCTAGTTGGTCTGTTTAGATTGATCTAGGGGGTTGCCTTAAAGACTCTTTATTGCTAAATGGCATTGCATTTTCTCATACTTGTATTGTTGCATTATAAATCTTTATTGTTCATTGACATTGCATTTTGCTCATGTTAGTACTGTTGCCTTAAATACTCTTATTTGCTAAATGACATTACATTTTCTCATATTTGTATTGTTGCATTATAAATCTTTATTGTTCAGTGACATTGCATTTTGCTCGTGTTAGTACTGCTGCCTTCAAGAATCTTTACTGTTCAATGACATTGCATCTTTTTTCATATCTGTACTGTTGTATTATAACCTTTTTTTTCCCTCAATGACATTGCATTTTTTCCTGTGTTTGCATTGCTGCATTATAGAAGCTTTAGTGCTCATTGATATTGCTTTTTGCGCATGTCTGAATGTCAAGATCTTTTCTGTTGAGTTCTGAGGAAGGGGGTAAATGTATGGTTTCATTACATGCGTAGCTCACTCTGCCTTACTGCTAACTGGTGCACTGTTGAAATAATCTGTTTGTTGTGCTATTGCCCTTTAAAACTAGTGTCACCTAGAATAAAATCTGTTATCACTTGCCACCTTGAGGTTGTTGGGCCTAAAGAGGAGGTGTCATCAGAGTCAGGTAGGAAGGAACCCATATCTACTTCAGCTACACCTGCAAGTGCTCTACACTTAGAACAGCAGGGAGAAGCTAGAATAGCTTTAGAAAACTTGAGACTGACACACTTCTGTTTCTGTGTGGTAGAGTGTAGTGTGTTACAGCTTTTAAAACTATTGCATGATCAAATATACATTTTAGTTCTGGATGTCATCTGTGTGAATGTGCTCCATGTGCTACAGCTTTCAGAACTGTAAAACACTTTATCCTCCTATAGTTTTATTTATTCCCTTTTTTCCTCTGAATTTCAGTACAATGGAGCACTTAAAGTCCCATTTGCTACAAATGCATATCTGACAGCACAGTGTTACTTTCAAAGCTGCAAGGCACTTTGATTAAACTCGGGAATACAGGATGAAGCTCATCTGCAGCTTGTAGTCTTTATCGTCTACAGTAAACTGCCAGAAATTATGCCATCTTTAAGACTGAAACGGTTGAATATGTATTTATAAAAAGCACAAAGAAATGTGTAAACAGATGAAGTTTAGATCCTCCACGTAAGGCTCTTTTTCTTTGATGGTTCAGTATATATCATGTGTATGTGAAAGACTGAGGCCCATACTATCATATCTTAAGTTCTATTGGTGTAGTAATTTAAAGGAGGAAAGCACTTGTGTTTTTATTCTTCACATTGATTGTTTTTTTTGAGATATATTAAAGATGAACCAGTTTGACAAGCATGGTTTAACATAAGCTGATACAGTGTATAATGATAGAGTTCACTCCTAGCCTTAATAGCAGAGTAAAAAAGTAGACTAGGAGTGAAAAGGATGCTTTAAAGAGCAGGTAATATCAATTGTGAAGAGCAGATAAAACCTTCTGCTGAATTGTTTTCTTCTGGGAGGGTGGTGAAAAGATAGATATCAGTTTTACTTGATCACCTACATACAGCATAGCTTTGAATTTTTGACCATAATTTAGTCATACACTATGACCTCCTACTTTTCTTGAGGTAATTTCCCAGCTATGTGTAAGCAGGAGTTCCAAGGGGGTAGATGTTTGAATTATTTTTATTGGCATACAGGTGTATCAGACACAGAAAGAAGAAATACAGGGCACATTCATGACAGGTGAGTTATTCAGATCCATTACTAATGTTTACTGATGTAAAAGACTTCCAGATTAAAGAAGAAACTGTGTCCCTAATATATAAACTAAGGCAAAGATTTATCTAACTTATACTGGGTGCCATGTTTTTTATAATACTACCCCCCCCTCTTCATATGTCTAGAGTATTTATTTTCTTGCTGCTTTATTTTATACTAAAATTATTTTTTTTTATGTTTTAGACTATCTCCTACCACATCACAAAATTTTCATTAAGCCTCTCTCGTTTTCTCTCTGTCTCTGTCTCTCTCCAGTACATTATTCCTCTGCCTAACTTTATGTCAGTAGAAGAGATAGACCTTATTTTCCATACAGCGATGCTGCAGTTATCAGTTACAAAGACTTGTAATAGTTAAATGCAATACTTTACTGGACATTGTGATACTCCAATGTCTTCGGCCTTTGTTATGAAATGACACTTACTATTTATCCTTTGTTGGTCAGGTTATTCCCACTAGGTTAATCAAATCTTTTCAGGGAGACCCAAGGTGATATTTATATCACTAAGGGAAATTTGACCAGGGCATCAGGGATCTTCTCTACTGCTTTCAATACATCTGCCTTAGCTAGCCCTAATTCAAGCAGATGGGGCATCAGTTTAATTTCTCATCTGAAGAACAGCACACTCAAGAGCGCAGCACTCCATTATGTCGCACTACAGTGTTGGCAGTCAATCAACTTGATATGGGAATTGAACTCACAGCCTACTGCACCAAAGGAATTATACTACCTGTTGCACCACTGACACTTATTTGCTTACTATATGCATATAATTATTATTAGCTTTTAATTAACCAGTTAATGTATATCACAGCTTCATTGTCTAGGGTTCATGCCTGACTTCATGTTACTGTCTAATCAGAGCTTATTTATTCCCTTTGCATCTATGTGGACTTTCTGTATACACCTCAGATCCTTTATATTTCCTCAAATTAGCTACTGTTAGCTTGGTTTTGTATAGACACACACACATGTGCTGTATGTAAGTTTTACACTTATCCTTACCATTATTGAAGTGAAATTTCTTATGGGATGGTGTGAGAGCTCAGAGTGTAACGGTAAAGTGAAATAGAAGTATGCAAGTCAAACTCTACCCTTAAGTGTGGGGTTTGACTTCTGTACTTCTTAGATCGAGACACACACACACACACGCACACACACACACACACACACACACACACACACACACACACACACACACACACACACACACACACACACACACACACAATGTGCTGTATCCCACAGACCTTGTATTTAATAAAGATGTTAAAAATATCGTAAAAAGCATTTCCTGCTTTTGACTTCTTTCGTGATTCACTTCTCTTGCACTCTTTTAATTTCATGCCCACAGCTAGAGGGGGAACAGAGACCCTGAGTTATGGAAAATGCTATTGAGCAGCTAGAAAAATGGAACAGTAGCAGAGCTCAAAGTGCTATTGGTCACAGTTTCAGTTGCATTATGCTAATAGTCCACTCTCAGACCAACAGCAGATTCAAATTGGAAAACTAAACAGTGCAGACAGATGCTACTAATTCAAAAAAGAAGCAGAAAATCCAGTCAGGCCATTGTCTCCACCTGACTTTTGCTGAGCTTCTCTCTCACTGTCTAAACAACTCAGTCAATGGAAGACAGCATGTAAGGGCTTTCAAGAGGCAAATCATAGCAGCAGAACAATTGTTCATGCTCTGTCCAATCCTGGGAAACCTCCCTTTTCTTTGGCTTTTAAACTATCTGTAGGAGGAAAGCTTAAAAAAATACTCATGCTAGCAATGGTATGAAGAAACAGTAAATGTGACTAAAAGTCATGTAGAGGAACTAAGGATGTGACTAATATTTGTTCTCTGCTTTCTGTAATGTGTACTTTAAATATTTCTTCAACCCAGTTATTTCTCCAGAATTACTGGCAAAGAGTTCAACAGGCAACCCCCCCCCAAAAAAAATAAAGAATGTGTGTGGTCGCCACATGCAGTAAAAAAACTTCTGTAAGGAAGTGCGAAGGACCCTATACTGTACTGTACCGTTTGCCCTTCACACTTCCTAATAAATGTTTCACTTCTACGGCACATGGCGACTACACATATTTTTTGTTATAATGGGTCTAGACTGAATCACTTTACTTACCATGTTAAAAAAAAAGTAAGTTGATGTCTAAACTGAAAATCCATTTGAATGGCTGTCTAATTTGTTTGTGATGATTTTGCCTGAGCTAAAAGCATTGGTAAAGTCTAAACAAGAAATTGAAAAAACAATACTTTTCAGAAATATATGCAACTGCATGATGTGACCAAGTGAGTTGTCACAAATGAGGTTCAGGTGAAAGAATTTTTATGTGTGTTCTGTATAATTAAATGCATTCCCAGAAATTCTAGCATTTTTCTTTATTTCCTTCTAAATGTTATAACTCCTGCTTAGGAAGAAAAGATGAACTATTAAAAAGCATGAAAGCCTGGCAGTTAGAGATTTAAGGCAATGAGTAGCTTTCTGTACACCAAGGTTTGACTCCCTCAGCCTTCATTTGCCTACTGTGTGTGACTTTATGCATGTCACTTAGCCAAATAGTGTTTCTGGATTGTCTATAAAAAGAAACAGGTGCCTAGTACACTTACTAAAAGTGTAACTCTGTCAAGTCCACAAACCACCTCTGGATCAATTCCCTGGATAACGGTTAAACACTCATTGTACTTTTCCCTGACATTAAATTTCTGCTCTTAACGCAAACAGTTTCTGCTCTTAACCCAAACTATGTCAAGTGCCATGCAACACTGGCTTCCAAATATTCCATTACCACATAATTAAAGCAGACAGTAACGTAAATTTAGTGTACGGACATCTCGTTCTGTTATTAGTAATGATCTTGTCAAATACAGTGTGACAGTAATAACTCAAGGGATGTACACTAGGCGGGTCATATCACATATTAAAACACAGAATTAAGTAACATATTTAAATGCAGGTCCCTGTTCAGCAATTATAAATGCTTAACTAAAAGAATATTAAGGCAAATCTGAGAGTAAACTAACAAGAAAAGGATTAATATAACTAATGAAAATTCTCTAATCATTTTAATTCTCTCTCTGCAATAAAGTTCCCAGTTTAATTCCTTTGGATCGGAATACCACCTATAAATATGACTTACAACTAAGAAACATTCTGAGGATGTGAATTATTCTCTAGCAGGTTCTTATAATGAGTGGTAAGATCCTCACATCAAAATGCTACCTACAGAGCACAGCAGTTCTGTGTTGTAGATGGATGGAAACCTGACTGTGACCAAGGGGACACAGGAGTTATCTACAGACAGTATCTCTAAGTACTGAGCCAGAGGGTGGAATGAAGTATCATTTTTATTAAATCCCCAATCCCATGTGTGGAAAGGAGCTTCCAGCTAA
This sequence comes from Protopterus annectens, assembly GCF_019279795.1. Lineage (NCBI taxonomy): Eukaryota > Metazoa > Chordata > Ceratodontiformes > Protopteridae > Protopterus > Protopterus annectens. Next base: position 677,498,898 of record NC_056730.1, read on the forward strand.
GAGCTGCAGCCCAAGTGGGAGACTGGGAATTCTAGAGTTGCTCATAAGTTTGGACATGTTGTGACTGATGTCTGTGGGCAAAGTTGAACACTAATGTCACAGCATACATGGCATGAGCTGGGACTGTAGGGACAGAATTTACAAAAAGCCTCTAACTGCTGCAAGGTTGCCTGCTTCCTGAAACTTGCATCAGGACGCCCTCTAATTGTGGGGACTTAGTCTGGGAGGAAAAGTGGTTACATTTGTGGGGTCCTAGCTGCAGAATATTGATGAGTGTTTCAGGACATGACAGATAGAAGATAGTTGAACAGAGCAAAAAAAAAAACTGCCTACAGAACAAGAATGACTTATGGCCAATATAAGCAGGTTAATAAAGAATCATTTCCAGAAACAGATAATATTCCTGCATCATTGTCATAATGCATTAAAATTACTATTTCTTCTAGCAGACTTAAGTTGTTTGGAACATAACTTAAACTCAGTTTGATGAATTACAAAAGAATGCATCTGAGAAGCAAAAAAACTATGTTGTTAGAAGGGGAACGGAAACAGAATAAGGAGGACAATATCTCTGGGAATTATTCATGCCAAATAGTTTAACTCTGGGAATTATTCATGCCAAATAGTTTAAAGATAAACTAGCATATCTCTCAGCTGTATAGTCCAGATTTTAGAAGAATGTTCAGATTGTTACATAATATTTGTGGTTTGTTCCTCATAAAATTTGTGCTTTTTTGGCGAATCATTGAAGATTGAAATCAATTATTAGTGACTGACATTTAAGGTCAGGTTTCATATCCTTCAGAAAAAGCATTTGTTTGTGTCTTTCGGCTTTTTCCCGGTTAGGGGTTGCCACAGCAGAACTCCGGTCCGCTAACGATTGGCAGTTGATTTTTACGTACCAGCTTGCCAGGCCTGACGCACAACCTTCAACGAAGGTACGCCCATTCACGCATGTCTCCACCCAGAAGACGCTCTAGCTGAGACTCGAACCAGACAGCGTCTTACTGTGAGGCGACAACGCTACAAGATGCTAGTATAAAACCTGTTATTCAAGCAATTTTCAAAGATTATAAAAGCAATATTTACAATTGATCTGTGATTTTGGAACTTTGCCACCCCCGCCCATTATGTTTGACTTTGTCCAGAATTTGTGTTCTAAAAGGTAGAGTGGTATATAAACTAGAAATTTGAGAACAGAGCAAGCAGCCAAGGCAATGGGGTACTGAAAAGTATAAAACATGTCCACCACTCAAGGGCACTGATGAATTCATTGACAAGTTTTACCTGAAACTGAAGCTACAGACTGGCAAACATATCTTTGTCATGCTATAACTGTGAAACAAGTGGCTTGTGATCCAGCAATGTTTAGAGGTGTGTGATTATTTGAAGTTATATTTAAATTAAACTGCAAACACTTTTCAGTTCAATTTTCTATTTGCTTGTAATTACATTTGACTTTGTTTATTTGTCCATGCAATCCACCGACAATGCACCATCAGCGGGTAATGCTGAGGTTTATGCCAGCAGCTTTTTCATTTTATTTACACATGCCAAAGGTTAAGACTGGTCAAGGTATAAATACTTATAAAGTCTCTCTGTAATATATTTGCATATTTATATTTTCAGTTTCTTAACAAAGTTATCATGCAAATGAACACAAAGGAGTTTGCAATGCCAAGAAACTAAAATCCAAAATCAAGCCACATGACCCAAATCTCAAGAATTCCCCAAGGTAATAAAATAAATAAAAAATGTTATTAGTTAGGTGCTTTTATCAGGACTTCATCAGAACTTTGTTGCACTACTGTGAACTATTCAAAAGGTGCCACTGGCTCCCAATTTAAAGTAGGGTACTGCTCTCCTTTGTCCACTGCCCTTCTATTTGCAGTGTTCTCCTTTGTGCAGTGCTCACCTTTGTGCATTGCTTTCATTTGTGTACTGCCCTCCTTTGTGCAGTACTCTCCTTTGTGCGCTGCCATGCTTTTTGCAGTGCTCTCCTTTGTGACTGCCCTCCTTTGCACACTGCTCTGCTTTGTGACTGCCCTCCTTTGTGTAGTGATCTTATTTGTGCACTGCCCTCCTTTGTGCAGTGTTCTCCCTTGTGCAGTGCATTTCTTTGTGCACTGCTTTCACCTGCCTTTGTGCACTGCACTTCAGTGTCACTAACCTCTACTACTGCCTTCCTCTTAAGATCTAATTAACCATTAGAGATTGTTCAAACCATTAGAGACTCACAAACTGAAGCACTCATTAGTAAGACCAGCATTTGGAAATGCAATTCGTGAAAAAAACATTTAGTAAATTAACCCCTACTACATGGAATCACATTTCACCTGATATCATAAAGGAAAAGACCATAAAGGGTTTCAAAAAAGCCTGAGCATCTAATGCTCTTACTCATTTTACACAGCAAATGGGACATGCCAATTAAAACTGTGTTACACATCAGACTCAATCTGTTATCATTAGGTCTTTTTTAAATTGGAAATATACTGTACTACAGTATATATTTTATATATATGTATATATATATATATATATATATATATATATATATATATATATATATATATATATAATCCACAAATGAATCCAGCACTCACAACATATAAAAATCCACAATCAGCAGAGTTTTGAACTGTTTATTGAGCAAAACAGCCCATAAATACACAGACCGGTGGCCGGTTTCGCTCGCAGCATCTTCAGTGTGCGAATGCTAGCTGCCAAGGACCCGGATTTTATACGTGAACTGCTCTAGCAGTCACGTATTAAAGGAGACTGTGCACCTATGTGAACAAATGCCCTTCAATTCAACTTAAACACAGTGACAAGACCACCAACAAACCCCTAATTAAATACTTATACTATTTAAACTATAAAAGTAATGTGAAAAGCCCCTATATTTACCTATAATATTTCCTAAAGCTTGTTTAATATTTAATATTTAATATTATACCAGGATGTTGCAAATTATAATATAATCTATTTCTTAATATGTGATGTCCCTATAGTTGGTACTATGAATATAAAAAAACTTCCATATTAACCTACTATATTACCTGAGCAATAACATTATATATGTATTTTTTGTTACACTACCAATGGTCATTTAGACCTGGCTTAAATAAAGCACCCAGATTAACTATCCATCTATGCTCCTTTTGTGTTAACATATCATGTTTTCTTTGTTCATTAGTAATATATGTAGACACCATATCCAATCCTATAAAAATAAAATGAGCAGTTTCATGTACCAATTTATGCTTATATAGGGCACTTCTGTTGCATTGACACTTAATATCGCTAATATGTAAAGCAATTCTTTGCTTGAAAGTACATGAAGTTTGCCCCACATAAAAAGCACCACATTGACAAACCGCCATGTATACTAACCAAGTGCTATTGCAGGTTATAAGACTACGAATATCATAAACTTTTTTAGTGTTAACTGATGTAAAAGATTTAGTTTTGGCCATTATTTTGCAATATTTGCAAGCTCCACAAAAAATACTCCCCACAGGGACTGTGTGCGTAACACTTGTTACACCTCCTTTTTTGAAGGATGAAAAATGCTGTCCCAAATTTTTGCCTCTTCTATAACCAAAGTGACATTGGTTATCCACATATTGTGAAAAAAATTCATCAGACTTTAATATATGCCAATGTTCAGCCAGTACTCTTTTAATACAATATGTGTTGCTACCATATGTTGTTATAAATCTAATGAATTGGTTGTCATCCCTATGTTGATGATCCTCCAATAACATAGTTCTATCAATTTCCTTTACTTCATTGTAAGCCTGTTGAACCAAATTTTTATTATATCCCCTATTTTGGAATCTAAGCTTTAAATCCACTGCCTGCTTCTCAAAATTTGTCTCCAAAGAACAAATCTTTTTAATTCTCCGGAATTGAGATCTTGGTATATTTTGGATAGTGTGGGGGGGGTTGGCAGCTGCCTGCATAAAGAAATCCATTACGAGAAAAAGGCTTTCTATGAAGGTCTGTATATAACAAGCCTTCATCTGTCTTACCAACTTTAACATCCAGAAATTGAACTTCCCTTTTGTCTATTGTTCCAGAAAAATGGATTCCAAATCTATTTGATTTAAGATATTCTACAAACTGCTCCCATTGTACTAAAGTCCCCCCCACACTATCCATCAATCATCCAAATATCTACGCCACATCACTAATGGTTCTTTGAAACAAACTGGCGTGGAGTAAACATAAAGCATTTCCAAATATCCCATAAAGAGATCAAGCGTGGGTGGGGCAAAAGTAGCCCCCATAGCTGTTCCCTTTGTTTGTATATACCAGGCCCCATCAAAAGTAAAGGTATTGTGTTCTAATACCAACTGTAACATTTGTATAAGAAATTCCTGTTCTAATCTGGAATATAAGCCTTACTGTGACATCCAATATTTTACTGCTTCCATACCTCCATCATGAGGTATAGAAGTGTACAACGGCTGTACATCTAGTGTATCCAGAAATTGTTCTTTGGTAAATTCCACATGTAAATGCTTTCTGATTCAGCATGTGAATGAGCTTACCCTTGAGGTGTGGCAGAAAGCAACAATGATATGAGCATAAGTTCTCATTATTAGCTGAATTGTAATTTTATCACTGTCTGTGTACATCAATGTATCTGTGCTATTACATGATCCCAGTTTGTGGTTGAAAAAGGACAAAAAGACCAGCCCACTTATCCAGCTAACAAAGTGCATAAATAATTAAATTATATGCACTACTGACTGTCTCCTTTCCTCACTGGCTCTGGTTGCAAATCTTACTCTACACTGCTACCCTGTGTACTTCTTCGGAGGGGTAAACTTGGCAGTACATTTTTGCCCCTTTCAGACTATCACTTCCTTTGTGAGTATCCCTACCTTATAACATGCATGGCAATAATTAGTAATCTTACTAAAAGTAGAGAGTCAATAATCCCCGTAGTACTTGGGCGACACAACTAGATTAGCTTTTTTTGTAAGTTAACTACTCTTCATTGGAATGTGATGGGACTTGTATCTTTAATTCTTCAGTTTAGTCCACGTCACAGTGAATTATTAGGACTTGGACAATTGAGTCTGACATACTGAGGCCTTCACATGAACATAAGTTAGGGGCTTTTCAGTGCCATATCTGATCCTAGCTCTTTTACATGTAATGGGTTTATTTTCTTCAAAGCTCTGAAATATTATGGTGCATCGCTCTTAATCCATTTACATGCCAAAATAAAAGTTTCATTATTTCCAAAGTTTCACAGCTAATCTGCTTAGTTACAATGTTTTGAGCTATCTAAGCAGAAACTGAATGTTAAGATTGTTTTTAAAATTCAATTTGAAGGTAAGGGATAAACAGTTATTTTATGATACAACAATGCATAGTCCCCCATATCAAGTGTTTCATAATATAATGTTCCATCTTAAGTAATTCATACAGCCATATATTTAGAATGATGGTAAACCTTTTTAGTATAAAAATAATTGACTGGGACTGCAGGCTTGACTCACTTGTATATTCCCAGCAGCAATATGAGCAATGATAAAATTATTGTAGGTTAAATGTGCCTATCCCAATGATTCAGCCTTCATGGAGTTGTTTGTTTAAAGTTGTTACCATAAATTATGAACTTTGACTGTCACCATTTCTGATGGCAACCTAGTAAGACTCAATATCAAAATTATGCAGGAAAGGAATTGATGGTATGAGATGACATTTGGGATATTGTCTGTTTACACTGTGTTATCCTGGCTCACTCATAAGCAGAATAAAGGTAGTGGGCATCTTATCAGCTCCTTAAGACATTGATCACCAACTGCAGGTGGCCCAAATAATGTAGGGGTTCATTCACTGAGTGGGTTATATGAATCTGTCACTACCTAGTTCACTGTGAAAAGTATCTTAAGTGTCTGTGTTACAAAAACTACAAATATGTATTTCTTATAGTGTTGGGAATGGTCTGAAATGTTGTTATATTTACTTTTGTAGAGTGTAACAACTGAAATGAGAAGTAGCTCTGTTGGACATTTGTGATTTCCTGCCGTGTCTTTAGTCAGATATCTTACCACACTGTGGCTCCCACTTCAGGATGAATAATGAAGAGGTTCCTCAATCCCTTGTAAGTGACAAGGGGTGTGTTTTGATACTTTATCCTACTCCATGATAGTTGGTATATCAGGTGTGGGGAGGGACTTCTGTTGCAGTGTGGTTACAGTGGGCAGTCTGTTTGAGAACACAAGTTAGCAACAGGTGAATGCATGTGCTCTTAGGATTGCAGTTCTGGAAAGGAGTGTTTATCTGCAGACTGGATGCAGTCAAGAGGGTCTCAGGTAAATGGCAAGTTGGAAAATTCTGATGAGTGGGTGTAAGGAAAGAAATTTGGGGACAAGATTTGCAAAGGGTCAGTGCAATTGCCTAAATGAGACATTTGTTATTTTCTTCATTAGCGAGACTGTGATAACTTTAGAGTATTTTTCCTTCCTACTGAATCTTCTCACTATTTAGCTGTCCAGTGGTTCAGTGCTATGTATATCCACTACAAAATGTTGGCACTCCCCCCACACAAAGACTGAATGAGTCAAACTAATTGAACAATGCCCCCACCAAAACTGTAGGTGATATAAGGTCATCATTTTTACTGCACTCCTATGAGGAGGAACTCACAAACAAAACACCTCTTATTTATATGCTAACAACACAACTCTACAACTGTGGAGAAAACAGGGGAAAAAAACTCTAAAGCAGGTGAAAAAAGGCTCACATAACCAAAGTATCACAAAAGAGCTGACACATATAATAATATTTTAGGGACTATAATGTCAGGAAGCTGCAATTAGAAAGATTGCCTACTAACAGTTAAAATTCACTGAATAACAGATCAGCCATCACAGGAGCTGGTATTTTAAAGATTCAATTGCATTTGGATCTTCGAGATATTTAGATACTGAAGGATCAATAAGATTTACGGGAAATTTTATTCACTGAAATTGGGGTCGGTGAAGGGAAGCACCTGTCACAGTATCTCACCTTGCCAAGAATGCTTGTTAATTTAATATATAAGTACCTCTAAAGCATAACTGTCTCTTGAAGTTGTCCCTTATTTGATTTATAGCATCTATCAATGTATTATGGTAATTTTTCTTCTAAGATTTACGATATTCACTAACATGCAAGACCAGCCATAATTAATTGACTAATGGGTATCATGGTCCTCAGGATGTCATTTAAAAAGAGTAGACTGTCACCAGCAGCATTAAAGTGTCATTTGTCATGTTGAGTTGTTGAAGAATAATGACTACCAATACATGTTATAAAAGTCTTAAACTGATTCTGCTTCCTCATTGCTCCAGGGTCTTGGCTTTACTCCTGATTTCAGGTAACCAGTTTGCTTGGCATAGAGACCATGATTCAGATGACCTGACTTAATTTAGTATCTTGGGTGTCTATTAGAGCTGGCATGTGGAGGATGGGTGTGCCCATGCTTGGAGGGAGAAATCGGGCAAGATTGTCCAGTCCATCAAAATAGTGACAGCACTACTAGGGATGGGCAGATGGAAGGTGTTCAGCCACATAGTTGCTTTGGCAGATGCTCTCATCATGATTGCAGGGGAGCATGCATTTGTATGTTTGAGTATTGTGGTAACTGTAAGTAATGTGGGTCTCTCATCCTCACCTACCCAGGGGAGAGGTTAGGGCCCATTCAATAAACCTCATTGCTGAGATGCCAGTTTGGGCTTCTGACAGACATTTACCCTTTAGAGAATATTTACTTTATTCTTGTAAGTAATTAAAAGTGTTCTCCCAAAGGACCATTACCCTTTGCCTTGACATTCCCTTCTAACTGCAATACTGCCCCATTGTGCTAAGGATACATCCATCACATTAGTCCATAATTGAAGACAGATTAAAAGCCTTATTTTTGGTTTTAGATTGTTATATTAGAGAACTTTTATTCTATGGCAGCAAACATAAAGAAACATTAGAATTGCTCTCAACAATTGCTGAGCCGAAAGAAAACTCTACACTTTACATTTACTGGCCAGTCTAGTTTCTGACATGACCTTTAATAAACTGCTTTTTTCCATTTTATTAAAAAAGTTTCTAAAAAGCTATATCAGCCTACATGCAGGATTTGCATCAATGTCACCTACCATTAAGTTGGATTCTTTAATTTCAGGACATTTTGATAGTGAAACACACAAAATAATAAATATTTTCTCTGCCACCCCTTGTGTTTTCACTAATGAATGAGTCACTTGGCTAAATGCTTAAGGCCTCCTTCATAGTTTCCAAAGTTAGACTGGTCAACCAGATCAGCAACACAGAGTGAGATTACACTCCAATGATTTTCTATGTTCATGCAGATTAATTTTTGTAACTAACATACCTCTCAACTATTCAGATTTTTCCAGAAAGTCCACATGTTTTGCCTCATATTTTTGGTCTGTCCTTATAAAATTTGTGATGTTCTAGCAAATAATCGAGGACTGAAGTCACTAAATAATGGGAGACATTTGGGTTTCAGTCTTCATATCCTTCAGAAAATATATGATGATACTATACTTGTTAAGCTATCAACTTTCTAAGTTTAAAAGAGCAAAAATTAGAAGATGCCCCTAGTTTTGGGCCTTTATCCATCCATTATTTTTGGATTTGCTCAGAATTCTTGTTCTAAGAGATTGAGTGGTATGGTAACTAATAACACACTAAAACACTTCATGTCCATATCTGATGATGCCTTTAATTGTCACAAATTGCAGACCTTGTTAATCAACTGTAGAGTTCTGAAGTATAGAGCTAAAGCACCATTTCAACTGGAATGTTTCAAGAATTAAATTGCTGGGCTATGTTTTATATCCCATAGTACTGAGAGTTTAAGAAAAAGAGCCAGGGTGTTATATTGTCTTAGATTATCCACTTATGAATGCATACACCAATTAATTCCCTTTAAACAGAAAATTGCAATAATTAAAATGATGATTATTTCAGAAATATTCTTTGTAAAAAACAAAACCTCCAGACAGACTACCAATATCTAAATAAAAATGATCAGAAACAATAAAATTTGATTTCTTATGATATCCAATTAAACCAGGAGCCTGTTTGCAACAGACTTTTTGTGTAGGTCCATACAGATTCTATAACTCCTTAACATGCAGTCAAACTACATAAATCAAATCCTGACAAACTGTAAACCTGTAATAAGTTCCTCTCTTGCAGTTTACAATTGGACATTTCTTGTTTGTTGACTCATATTAATATTATGCTTTTTAACGCAACCTACCAAGTGTATCTTACAAAAAATGACTGTTAACTGCTTGAAGGCTGCATTCCCATTAACCATTTAATTCAATTTATATTACTAAGACTTGATGTATACCATGCAATTAAAACTGTGTTGCAGTCACAAAAATCCCTTTTTAAGTGCGTTCTTATAATCCTTAACTTACTACTTCCTCCAATGGAATATAGTCAGGTAGAAACAATTATACTGTATTCTTTTCAATGATCTATGAGCTGCACAGAGAGGTAAGAAACCTCACATTGTCCATAGTACTGGGCATATGTGAAAGACTGAAGACTGCAGTGCTTAGGTAAAATTATTATGAGCATTAGCTCTAGATGATTGGCACTGTTTAATTGACACCCACACCCCATGTGCAAAAAATGGGAAAAGGGTTATGGATGAGTGAATGGATAGATTTTAAATTAAATTTCATAAGCTTCATATTCCACATATTTATCTTCATTCCCAATTGCACAGTTTCTATGCTACAACTAACCATAATATTCTCAAACTTAGCGCCATCTAAATAGTGGAAATGTCAGGTTTAGATAGTAAAGATGTGGGCATTACTTTTCAATGTCCAAAACTTGAAGTTCACTTATCAAAAATTTGGCACACTATACAGATACTATATTCAAGTAATTTTAATGTTATTTATTTAGTTATTTATTTTTATTTATTTGCCCATGTAATGCACTGATCAGTATTAATCAATTTTAGGTTTAGCTAAATATTTAACTAAACATCTAATCTAATTTAATGTCCTGATATCACCTTGTATAAATATATCCTGTCTTATCAGATTCATTGACTGCTACAAGTACTGCTATGTATTTACTTATAGCAACATTTTTAAATCTAAACATGTGCAGAATTAAAATAGCAAAGCAGTACATTTTAGTCATAAAGCTCTTTAAAATGCAGTGTAGATCTTAAATGTGGATAAGTAAAGCGGATGGCATGTCACCAACATTTGGAGATTTCCACACCTTTTCTATTACATGCCTGTACTGATTTTGCATATAATACGTAGAGAGTTATTGTGGGTCTCAGATTGTAACCATGTTATGTGTTCAAGACATGGATGCCAAGAAATTCACCTCAAAAGTGAAGAGCGAGAGGTGAAAGTTGGCATCCATGTTGAGAGCAGATAATTGGTTATGATTGGTTAGACCTGATCAAAACTCATTGTAGTACATGGAGTATCAGTGTACTACCAGCTGCAAAAGGTAAAAAGGAAGCTCAAAGTCTTTTACCGACATTGAAAGCCTGGAATGCACATAGCAAGTGCTGTCACATAGATAGCAGGCATATAATTGGATAGAAAAGTCAGGGACAGTTTTTAAACACTGTTCTAATTCAGTTAAATAAGTTACTTACAGACTGACATCAATAAAGTTCTGTGGACAGAACAAAAATCTGTGACAAAATATTCAGACACTGTTGAGAATGAATCAGCATCCGTTACATGAGACCAGACCATAACAGCACTTGTACGCCTCTGAAAGTGCTGTTACGGTTGGGTCTCATGATACAGAAGCACTTTACAGGTTTGTCTTTTTTCTGATTTTGGAGAGCAATCACTGCACTCTATGCACTACGCACTACATAATATTTTCTCCCTGCTTCATACTTTTGTTTGACGACTATTATCATATCTTTGTATACGTGGCATAGTATTTTAGCTGGTCATTAACTCTGGACTAGACTGAAAAGGGTCCATTTGGATAAGTGTTCTTCACTGGTTAACAAGTTTAACTAAATACATAAATAATGATAACTTCAGTTACTAAACAATATCTTTGTTATGAAACATTCACGTCTAGACACGTTTTCCCTTTTCTGCAAGCAACATTTATTCATATTCACTAATTTCTTAGTTTCAGCTAACACAGTTGCCAGATTCCTGTGAGTTAGAGGAATCCCTGATTGGGAGGCATATTTAGGGTAACTGGATGGAGGCCTATGACATCTTGTACACAAATTTGTCAATGTCAACAGGTGACTGAAGAGTTCACCAGTAGAAATGAAAATAGTAATCATGTGACTATATTCAAAATGTTACATAATACAATGTTTTATGGGTGTCAGGTGATATATTTTCCTATCTTGATCTACTTTTTCACATTCTTGACTATATGCCAAAGTAAATATGTTGTTCACTAAAACTAGGGAGTTACTAATACATCATTTTGTTAACCATACATCTTTAACCACTACTGTTACAGTTCAGCTCCACTGCAAATGAACATTTAGTACATTTAGAATTTTTACTGGACAAAAGTAATAGACATTGTGATACCTGTTTTCATGAATGATCTATGAGATCACAATAGTGAAGCTAAAACAAGTCAATAATGAACGTAACAATATGATAACAGTGAGCAGACATTACAGACCAGTGAAAGGATATTATGTATGCATAGAAGTCGAATCTACCTTAAATGAGAGGGCAGCATTGATGATCAGTAATTAGGATGAAAAATCACATTCATGAAGGGAAGTAGCATAACTTATTTATCTCACTGAGGCAACCTCAACTCCAATACATCAGGAATTCATTCAGTCATCCACATTTGACTTATCAAGAGTTGGGAATCTCATGCTATTCATTTACTACGCCTATGCCAGTGCACCACATAAAAACATGTAGCAGCTTTGTGAGCACAAAATAGTGAAGAGGGTGAGTAAAACAAAGATTAAAGGAAGGAGAATGAAATGGTATTTCATTAGAAGTTAAGAGGATTGAGGGATGCACAGGAGAAAATAGAACAAATATTTGTCAATTCCAAATGCTGACTACACTGGTGATGGACTCCAGCTGCATAGTAGAAGAAGAAGCAAATGTCAGCATACACCATAAAAAGCTATTTGGAAAACAATTCCAACGGTTAATTATTGTCTAAGGTTAAGGTCTTCGCTTCTCATGTATAAGGTACAATATTTGATCCTGATGTGTCTGACCAATGCCTATTTGGAGTTTGCATGTCCTACCTGTGTCTCTGTGAGGTTACTCCCACCTCCAAAAAAACATGTTGAGTGTTTCCATCTCAAACTCACCAATAAATGGAGTTGTAGACAGCATCATAGACTCTACATGGTGCCCGATAGGGGGAGGAGTTGTACAGACCAACCGCTTTAGGCATTTACTGTGGTGTGCAGTATCCTCAAGATAGGAGAACATGATTCACAGACTGCACTCTGTGGCAGGGCTACCCATTGAACAGTATAAAATAAAGCTCTAAGTGATTCATTCATGTTGGCTAATGTCACCAAATGGGCATGGGTATTTGCTGGTGATAAGTGGATTGAAGACCTGGCCTACTCTGACCTACAGTTGGGAACCATGCTAAGAGTGGGAGGGGTGTATGTGCCCTTATTGGCCAATGTGTGCCTGCTATAAAGCCCAACAGCCCTGGGTAAATAAGCTACTGACCAACTGGTGTCCAGTTGTCCAGGTGGATTACCTGGGATAGCCCTGTTAAGCAAAAGCTGGAAGTAAAACCAATCAACCTGCCAAATCTGAACTGAGAATTTCTACACTCATTGTAGGTTCACTAACAGGATGCACCTTGGAAGTGGATGATATGATAGTACAGAGGAGGCTGGACATCGTATGCATCCAAAAGACAAGACGAAAGGGCAGAGCAGCAAAGCAATTGGCTTAGGATTTAAAGTCTACTACTTAGGAGGAGAACAGGCTAAGAATGGTGTGGGAATTGTGATGAGAGAGAGGCTTCAGAAAGTAGTGAGGGATCTCATCATAATTAGAGACAGATTCATAGCAATCAGATTCTAGTGTAATGATATGACAGTATTCATAATCTCAGGCTATGCCCCACAGCAGGGTTGTGATAGTGAGGAAAAGAGTGTATTCAGAGAGCAATTGCAGGACCTACTAGATAAAGTTGGAAAAAATGAATTGGTGTTGATAATGGGTGACTTGATTGTACATATCAGGACAGACAGAACACCATATAAGGACTGCCTGGATCCACATGAGTGGGGCAACAGGAATAAAGAAGGAAAGGCCATTGTAGACTTCTGCCTGGCAAGTGGCTGGATAGTAGCTAAGACATGGTTCAGAAAGAAAAACAGTCACAAGATCACAAACAAGAGAGGCCAACATGCAAATCAAGTAGACTTCCTCCTAGTAAGGAAAGGGCACTGGAGTAGAATCAATTATTTTAAAGTCCCCAGTGAAACAGTTGGCTCACAGCATAAACCTCTGGTTGCTACAATCAGCTGCAAGCAATGGTCAGACAAGGCTCTAAGGTCAACAGAGACCAGACTGAAGACCTGGAAGTTGACTGGAGAGAAAGTACAACAGTTCAAGGAATTACTCAGGGCTCTAGCACCTCAAGAAGAGGAGGAAATAGGTGGAGTTGAAGAAGAATTGCAGCATCTCAAAACAGCATGGGTGAGGACTATGGAACAGATATGTGGCTGAGCCAGGTATGGAAATAAGGTACATAAATAAAGCTGGTGGTGGAATGCAGTACAGGAAGTCATCAAAATAAAGAAGGAGTGCAGGACAAAGTGGGAGATAGAAAAGATGGACCAGTCTAGGAAGGAATACTGGTTGTTTAACAAAGAAGCTGAAAAAGGAGCTACAATAGCAAAGAACAGGACATTTGAGGCACTCTACCAGCTTCTGAAAAGTGACTCAGCATGTGGCACAAAGAAACTATATCAAGTTGCAAGGCAAAGACAGAAAGATAAAGAAGATATTCAGACACCCTTCATAAGGGATGCCCACAACAACCTGCTCACCAGTTCACAGGACATCAAAGGCAGATGGAAGGAGTAATTCTAACAGCTTCTAAATGAAAAAAAAAAAATAAAACACAGAAACTGTACTGCCCCAGAAACAGCCTATGATGAGAGAAGAAGAGGAGCCCACCCTAGAAGAAGTAAGAACAGCACTAAAGAAAATGAAGTCAGGGAAAGCAGCAGGCTCAGATGAGATCACAGCAGATATGCTGGGCGAAACAGTGGAGAAATGGCTCCTGAGGGTACTTATGGCAGTGTGGAGAGAAAGGCAAATCCCAGATGACTGGAGAATAAGCATACTCATGCCAGTGTACAAGAACAAAGGGAACATCCACAACTGTGGGCAGTACAGAGTCATCAAACTCTTGTCACATTGCATGAAACTTCTGAAGAGGGTGATTGATAAACGGATATGCAGAGTAGTAGAAAGTAAGATGGGAGATGAACAGTTTCAATTTAAATCAGGATGCAGTACAAATGACCCAGTGTTTTCAGTGAGACAGATAGTTGAGAAGAAGCTAGAGATGAGGAAAGAGTCCATCTGGGCATTCTTAGACTTGAAGAAAGCATATGACAAGATCCCAAGAAAGCTGATTTGGGAAGTACTGCTGTGATTTGAAGTCCCAGAAACACTGATAAAATTAGTGCAGGCTATGTACAAGAATCCAATTACTCAAGTATGAACAGTGTTCAGTCTCATGGAGGGATTCGCAGTGGGAGTGGGTGTGCATCAAGGTTCAGCTCTGAGCCCACTGCTGTTCATACTAGTGATGGATCACATTAGCAAACAGGTCGGAAGGGACAGATCAACAAAGTTGCTGTATGTAGACAATTTGGCATTACAGACAGACTCTGAGCAAGAATTTCAGCAAAGGTTAGGGGAATAGAATGAAGATGGGATGAATCTAAGTACAGAATAAGATAATGGTAATGACAGCAAATTGGGGAAATAAGAAGCTGAGACTTGAGATGGACAAGAAGATAGTGGAACAAGTTAACTTCAAGTATCTGGGAGAGGTTGTTGAGGAGAAGAAAAGTCTGAATGAAAAGGTCAAATCTGGAATCAGAAGAGCTGCAGCCATCTGGCATAGAACCTCAGGTGTAGTGAATGATAGAAGAATGCAAAAGAAGCTGAAAAGTAAGGTGTACAAGACAGTGGTGCAACCAGTACTACTGTATGGTACAGAAACCTGGACAGTAAAGGCAGAGTAGCTAGAGGTGATGGAGATGAAGTGCCTGAAAAGGGTGGTGGGATGCAGAAAAGATCAAAAAGAAGATATTTTGGTGGTTTGGACACATGCAGAAAAGCAGAAGAGAATCTGGTGAAGAAGATTTGGGACAGACCGGAAGAAGGTAAGATGAAACAAGGGCATCCAGCAAAGAGGTGGATGGATTGTGTGAGAGAAGATCTCCACTAGTCAAGCAGGAGTGTTAAAGAAAGCAGGAGTGTGGCATTTAATCGAGAGAGATGATGACAGTTAACATGACACCCCACCCCATGTATAAAATGAGAAAAGGGGAGTTTATGATGTTTTATACATGTCATACTTGCAAACTGCCTCATACTGACTTTATTAATGTTGACAATAGATCTTTATTTTAACACATTACTTATACTGAAGCCCCCTGCTGTATTCCACTGCTGCATTTGAAAACTGCATTTCCAGAATCATTTTAATATGAATCCTGCATGGTATGCAAACAACCCATTGCATAGAGATACATTTCCTGGCTATATGAAAGCAACTTTATCTGTGTTTGTTTTAACTTAGATTGTGTTTTCTCCATAGGTTATCATTGTAACTTAATGTGTAGCAATAATTGTGTTGAAAATGTTGCTGTAAACACATAGCTTGCAATTCCGAATGAACTGTTAAATAATGGAAAGGATTTTGCCTTAAGCTCTAGGTATGGCTTAGATACTACTATAATCTGTTACATTTTGTGGAGTTGTTTTTAATCCCCAGTGTCTCCTATATCACTTGAACCTATGTAAATCACTTTACTTATAGTATTCGGGTTACACCCACCACAGCAAGTGGTCTTGGAAGAGGTTCCAAAATATATGAAATAAGTAGAAATATAGATAAATATATCACATGCAATCATTTGCTTTCCATTCCAAGTTATATATTATCTTTTATAAGATTTAGAGCAGCCATAATGCCCCATTCAATTAATTTATGCTCAGCCAGTGATTACTCTATTGTACAAAATGTTTCCTAGTAATTCAGTTAAAGTAAATAAGTAAATGTTCAGTAAGAGTGTTTATTTTTGTCTTAGGGAAAGGTGTTGCTTTTATTAATTGGGAACTATGTAAGCTAGTGCCATGGAAATTAAGTCATCAGCCATCTAATGGTGTTTAGAATGAAGGTCATCATTGTTAAAATATTTTGGGGAAGTTTTGTTAATGGACAATGAACCTGGCATCATGTAATTCCTATGAATAAAAAACAGGGTTATCAGGATCTATCTTGGTGCAGCCTGGGAGAATCTAGGCATTGTTTCGTTAAAAACAATATAATCATGCTGGTGATCAATTATTGCCTCCATTGGCTAAGATGGTAATGACTACAGGAAATTTAAGTATCATCACTATGGAGTATTATAAATGATGTCCGGATTATTTGCACCAGTTAGTTGATTTGCATACTTTTAGAATTGCCTGGAATTAATCAAATATTTTAGATACTGCATTTTAACGTGCAACTGCTAGAAAGATTATTGCAAAACATAGATAAGACAAATGTATCAGTCTATAATGTTGCAATTGTTTTTCTATTAGGGCAAAGCATGGTCATGCAGTTTCAATGAGGATCTTAAGTTCAGTTGTTAAAATTAATTAATAGATGCCATCTTTTGAGGCATGGAGGGGCAAAGACCTGATAATGGCCCAGGTGAACCAAGGCCAATTAGTGACTTGGGTGCCTGGTGGAGTTGGCAGGTAAATAGGGTCATGCATATTGCCCATAGTAAGAAGGGAGTAGTAAGGAGGTAGAAAGTTTATGTTAGACTGTTACAGTCTTTTGGGGGAGCTTATGTGACATAAATACATGACTTGAGGTGGGTGTCAGGCTCACCACCACCACTTG
Organism: Protopterus annectens; assembly: GCF_019279795.1. Lineage (NCBI taxonomy): Eukaryota > Metazoa > Chordata > Ceratodontiformes > Protopteridae > Protopterus > Protopterus annectens. Next base: position 677,516,058 of record NC_056730.1, read on the forward strand.
ATGGCAGTCACCAACACAGTAGTAAAGAAGAATGTACTCAAATGATGAAGCCTGTGTGGGGCTCAGCAGTAATTCAGACTGTATACTCCCCACACACCCAAGGTTGGAGTTAGAACATAGAAAATATCCTTATTACTAGGTTACTGGCAAAGGCACCTCTTTATGGATGTTTGAAAAATTATCCCTTCCAGATAGTAATTTGTCAGGATCCTGGGTGAAATCCTCAGGCAAGTGAATGAATGGAGAATGTCTGGCAAGCACAGAGCCACAACTCACATAGGGAAAAAAATAATTAGTAGATGTTTGATTTCATAGAATTTGGTAAGTTGTCTTTATTCAAGATGGCCAGACAGTGAGGATACTATTAAGAGACAACAGGTCAAATTTTAACTAGCTTTTAGCACAACTGCTGAACAAGGTAAATATAAGTTCCACCACAGCCCCATTTCTTCACACACACACACACACACACACACACGCACACACACACACACACACACACACACACACACACACACACACACACACACACACACCTATCCATCTATCCATGTGTGTATATCCAGACTCTGCTACACTTTGCTGTGAAGGAAAGGTTAGTTTGCTGTTATTTTTTGTATTTCTGTATTGCCTTTCTATATTTTGAATACTGTAGTTTGTTTTCTTTATCTTGTGTTTTGCTTGCATTCTGTTTTAAACAGCATATTAAAACTTCAAAAGAGACCACAGCTCTCTCTGTTCTGAGTCAGGCAGAAATAAGAACTGATTAATTAAGGACTCATTCATAAGACAGAAGAGGTCACTTAAGGTTAATCACTTGTTAACAGAGGTGGAGCTAGGAACTAAAATTTCTATTTAAGGAGTAAACTAAAACATTTCAGAGCTTTACCAGAAAGGCTCATCCAGACTCTGCTACACTTTGCTGTGAAGGAAAGGTTAGTTTGCTGTTAATTTTTGTATTTCTGTATTGCCTTTCTATATTTTGAATACTGTAGTTTGTTTTCTTTATCTTGTGTTTTGCTTGCATTCTGTTTTAAACAGCATATTAAAACTTCAAAAGAGACCACAGCTCTCTCTGTTCTGAGTCAGGCAGAAATAAGAACTGATTAATTAAGGACTCATTCATAAGACAGAAGAGGTCACTTAAGGTTAATCACTTGTTAACAGAGGGGTGGAGCTAGGAACTAAAATTTCTATTTAAGGAGTAAACTAAAACATTTCAGAGCTTTACCAGAAAGGCTCATCCAGACTCTGCTACACTTTGCTGTGAAGGAAAGGTTAGTTTGCTGTTATTTTTTGTATTTCTGTATTGCCTTTCTATATTTTGAATACTGTAGTTTGTTTTCTTTATCTTGTGTTTTGCTTGCATTCTGTTTTAAACAGCATATTAAAACTTCAAAAGAGACCACAGCTCTCTCTGTTCTGAGTCAAGCAGAATGTTTCCCTCCCTCCCTCCCACCCATTTAAGTTGTCTTGTTAAATACCACTGTCTTTCTAGTTGCCGCCTCTTATGTTAATCTGACCATATATCTCATTTCTCTCTACTTTCACTGGCTTATGTGAGTAATCACAAAACCATCACTTTTGAAATCCCACCCCTTCAATTATTTAAATTTATTGGCCATCCTACAGTATTTCATAGTACCAAAATACAAAAGTAACCACCCCTTTCAGTCCATCTTGCTGTTTTAAAAATAGTAACTCTCCACTAAACCTTAACTTTTAAACAGGTAAAACTCAAGTTACCTACTTTCATATCTAACTTCTCTAGTGCACACTGCAGAGTGCATTCTTTTCAATCTTACCTTTAAGCATCCCTGTTACTAGCACTTTCTCTAATACCTAAAAAGATCATCTCTACTTGATTCCAAGTAGACTTTTCTCTATCTGTTAAACCTAGCACTTGCTCCTACAGTACTTATTACCTTGATACGGCACTCTTATAGATAGCACCCCAAAAAGGCAAAACCCCATTTCTCGGTCACCCACATCCCCGAATCTCTTTTAAAGTTTTTTGTCTAGTCCTTCTAGCATGTCGAGGATCAGTTGCTAGTGTCCTCTCCTGCTCAGCTGGTGAACCTGGGAATATTGAGGCAATGTTACAATTGCCTCATGTACACAGACAACCCTCTCCTCCTCCCACAAAACACAAATACATGCGAGAGATGCAACTATACGGCCAAACTGGAGGCTGAGCTCTCTCAACATAGGACTGGCAAGACCAGTCAGGAGGAGAAGGTTACCACACACACTATAGACCCAGTCTCACATAGTACCATCACAACCTCAAATAATACACATAAACACACAAAGACATACTCGGGCTCTGATCAAAAGTCTACCAAAACAGCAGAGGCCACCAAAGCAGACACCCAAACAACCACCACCTCAGAACACAACACCTGCAACACATAGACCTCACAGTCAGAGTGTCAAACAGTCACAGCCCTTAAGGCCAAGCACAATGCCAGACACACTAGTCATTGGTGACTCCATAGTCAGACACACTGGCGTCCCGCTCACCAGACTGAGTAAGGAGAAGGTCACAGCAAGCTGCCTGTCGGGCGCTAGAATCCGCCACATAACGCAAGCACTCAGGTCTCTCAACAGCAGGTACAAATACGACTCAGTCATTGTCCACGCTGGTGTAAGCGACCTGAGGCACCTCCTTGGACTACATGAAAAGAGGCATTGAGGAGCTCTCTGATTATGTAGCCCAGGCAGGTATGACCCTGACCTTGAGCAGTATCCTACCTTCACCAAGAATGATGCCTCAATACAGAGATAAGATGATCAGCTTTAACAATTGGCTTAAACTCTGGTGTCATTCAAAGGGGATCAATGTCTGTCTGCCTGGGATGACATGCTGGACAAGCCACGCTGCCATGGACGGCTTGCACCTGTCACCCCTGGGATTCCGGATATTGGCAAAGGCTCTTGCCACCCCATAGTGCCTTTTTTAGGCAAGGCTCAAATTCTAAACCTACCACCCTAGAACACAAAAAAGAAAAAACTAAGGGTAATGCTGCTCAATGCCAGAAGTCTAAATCTCAAAATGCACGCACTCGAGGCCCTTCTCAGTATGGAGAACATCGATGTCTGTGCAGTGACAGAAACCTGGTTCAAGGCTCCTGAGAGCACCCCAGCACTATCAGGTTTTACCTCTTATCATGCGTTCCGGCCCCAAAATCCGGTCAATACCAAGAAAGGAGGGGCGGGTATCCATATTCATCAAAGACACCCACACCTCAAGACTGGTGGCAACGCACGATGCATCGGAGACCATCCAGGTGCAATTAACCATAGGCAAGACTGCTCTGCAAATTGTAGCATGTTACAGGCCACCCTCACAAACTCAGGAACCTCACATGGCCTTCCTGAAAACACTAGAGGGGATAAATGTATCACCAAACACCATCATACTAGGTGACTTCAATTACCCTAATATAGACTGGGAACACTACTCAAGCCCAAACACCCTAGCCCAAAAGTTCCTGGAATTCATAAACTCAAATGCCATGGAACAACTAGTCACCATCCCACAAGAGGAGAAAACATACTTGATCTCATCATCACGAACATGGGAGCACAATGTTTAACACCGGAAGTATACCCCTCACTGGTGAGATCAGATCACAAACTAATCTCGCTGGAGGTCCTCATCCCACCCCACCTGAAATAAAAAGACCACAGTAAAGAACTTCTCAAAGCCGACTTCACACTTCTAAAGACTAGTGTGGTCTCCTTTAAGGCCCCGAGCGGTAGGAAAACAGTACTCAAGCCGCTGAATCACTTACAAATGCCTTCTACCAGCACCTGCAGGACTGCATGGATAAGGCAATCCCAAGCAAAACAAAGACTCTTTGTACCAAAGGCAAGCGTCCAGTCTGGTGGACCCCTGCCATAAACAAGCTCTACAACAAAAGGAGAAAGCTACTACAAGATAGAGCAAAATCCTTAAAAGGTAAGACAACCTTGATCACTATAAGGTAAAAACTAAGAGCTCACATAAAATCATCCAAAGCAAATTTTGACAGAAAAATAGCTAAAGACTCAAAAAGACAATCATAAGGCCTTCTTTAGCTATGTTAGAAACCTGGGAGGAACCTCCCAGATATGCTCAGAACTAGTTCAAAATGATGTGAAGATTACTGATCCTACAGACATTGCCAACATACTGGCTGACAGGTTCAGTGCAAACTTCTCCCCATCCCCAAACGAGAGATATCTATACCAAGCAATTGCAGCCCCCCAAACATCTCCAACGCCCAAGTGAGAACTGCTCTCTCCAAAGCAAAAAACACAGCATCCATGGGACCTGATGGTGTCCCGGCTGTGTGCTCCACGAACTCAACAAGGAATTAAACCCACAGCTAGGACAGCTGTTTAATCATAGTCTTACCTCTGGATACGTACCCAGGGAGTGGCGCACTGCAACTGTGGTCCCACTTCACAAAGGCGGTGCCTCCACCGACCCTGGAAATTACCGGCCCATTAGCTTGACAAGCCTTATCTGCAAAGCCATGGAGAGGATCATAATGGACCTCATAAATAAAGACATAGGGAATTTGCAGACTTTGGATCCATCCCAGTTTGGCTTTGTCAAAGGCAGATCATGCCTTCTAAACTTGGTTGACTTTTGAAACAGTCACCAAAGCCATTGATGAGGGAAAGGCAGTCCATACAGCCTACCTCGATCTGGCGAAGGCCTTCGATACAATACCCCACTCGGGTATCATTGAAAAACTCATCAGCTTAAATGTTAACCCGTACATCACAAGATGGGTTGCAAACTGGCTGAGTGACAGAACCCACAGGGTCAGAGTTGCTGGCGCCATGTCAGACTCAAAGCCTGTCACAAGTGGTGTACCACAGGGCTCAGTCCTGGGCCCACTCTTGTTTGGCATCTACTTTTCCAAGTACAAGCAAACACAGGAGGGTTATGGCTGACAAAGTTTGCAGATGACTGCAAACTGGGCCATAGTGGAAAACACATCTGACACAAATATCCTTCAGAAGGGTCTCACAGAAACGGATAACTGGTGCCAGAGGCATGGGCTAAAGTTAAATGCCAAAAATGCATAGTCATACCCTTCGGGAAAAACAAGGTTACCCCTAGCTACCAAATAGGTGGCAATCCACTGAGCATAGAAGAAGTTATCAGGGACCTGGGGACCCAGGTTGATAGTAGTCTGTCATTCGACACCCATGTAGCTAAAGTAGTTAGGAAGACCTTCTACATTGCCCACCTTATCATGAAGGGATTCTCATCTAGATCAAGGGAGGTCATAGTCTCCTATACTCATCACTCATCAGACCAATGATTGAGTACAATGCCCCATTCGGAATGTATCTGACCCGACACTTGCAGCAGCTGGAGAGGCCACAAAGTTCCTCACCAAATGGATAAAGGGTCTCAAACATCTGTCCTATGCTGCCCGACTGAAAGAACTCCAGCTCTATTCAGTCGCTTACCGCTTGCTCAGAGGTGACCTTTGCCTAACATACAAGGCCATGTCAAACCCAGATTTGATGAATATGCTTCACCTCAAAAATCTAGATCCGTCAGAGCCACAAGGGCGGAGACTTAAACCTCGACACGGCTAATAATAGGACGTGCTGGAGGGATAGATTCATCACCCAAAGACTCCCTATGCTGTGGAATAAAATCCCGGTATATGTGAGGCAGAGCACCTCGCTGGCCTTGTTCAAGAGAAATCTTGACCAATGGATGGGAGATCGCAGATATACCCCAGGGATTACCTCAGTGTCACTGCTCAACAGAGGCACAGCAAAATAATGGGTATAGTTCCCCATACTAAAGGGGTGGCGTAAGCCACAAAACTATGGGCTAGGCTTGTAAATGCCCTCGGGCAGATAGCCTAGTATGAACCTATGAGCCTATGAACCTATATATATATATGGTTTACTATTAAAATATCAACATAGCATTGTACGCCTATGAACTATTCGAACTACAGATGTCCGAATAGTTCATATGTGTGCAAGCTACATAATCAAACGATATATTTGTGAATGTACTGTGCATTCACAAATATGACCATTTGAAGGGATATACAGGGATCGCGGTACAGTGCTGGTAGGGAAATACATCCCTTTCCTCACTGTAGTGCGATCTCGGAGTTGGAATATATAGTTATGGGAGGTGCCCACGGGGGGGGGGTGCAGGGGGCTTACCCCCCTGCATAAATGGGATTGTAGCTGTAGTAGTTAGAGAGTTACAGCAAGGGAGGTGTTGCTGTTAATTGCTGTAAAATGTCGTATTCGACATTTTTGGCATTTACAGCTGATTTTTGATGTTAGGACCATTCAGGTAAGTGTACTTTCGGTCTCCTAGTTTGCAGATTAGTACCTGTTTTATTGTGACTTTCGATATTCTAATAGTAAACCTATACATATAAATATATATATATATATATATATATATATATATATATATATATATATTGTATTGGGCTGGATATTAATACAGCCCATACAAGGTTCTGTGGTCCAGCAAAGAAATAAGTAGCTCAGGCATTATGCACAAATGGGGGTACAAAACTGTTTTCTTCAGACAAAAACAAGGTATGATTATACTAGCTTAACATAAAAGAACATCATTTCGAATTATAAAAGGTAATAAAATAATTAGATTCAGGCATCAAAAATGGCAACCAAAATCACACGAAATCTGAAAAAAATGAGTAAAGGATGTAATATGCTCAGCCTATGGTAGGGGTACATTCTAAGTGAGTAGCGGCTGTATGGAATACATTCATGTGGAGGTTCTTGTGGGTTGGAACTTTATAAACTAAACAAAAGTAAATTGGGCATAACCTAATGCCAGGGGCTGGCAAATTTATTCTGTGGTTAATTCCCATGAATTCCAGCAATTGGCTGAGCTGCTCAGTAAAGTAGAAAGGTCATTTTCCACACTATGGATAAGAAAATAAAAACAACACCAGAAATGTGGAAGAAACAGCAAAGGTCCAAATAAAACTCCACAGATTTATTACAGAGAGTTAAGTGCTTTTGTCCCCAAGTGGGACTTCTTCAGAACTGCCATATTGAAACACAAGCATGTGACATCCAATAAACCAATCAGTTTAATAAAACAATAAAACACGTAAAATTGTGTATATAGAACCTAGAACTTAAACTAAAACACAAATACATAAAGCAGTATGAAAACAAGTACATATGCCCCTGAATCATAAATGGATTCATATTAAAAGGATTCATATTAAAACAACAGCCCCTTAATTTATTAGATATTGAATATATTTTACATAACTTTAATATATATATAAATAATATTTATTCTAAAAAAATGCTAAACATATAAACTTTTTAACTTTAATAAAGGGCTAATAGAGAAAGCTTCATTCAACCCATGGGGCACTGTTGCATTTAATTTCAACTGCCAAATAAATTCCCTAACCAACAAGGGTTCTTCAATAATATGGCCCATTGGGTGTCTTTTTAACTGCTTTAGAATTGTAAATTTAAATCTGTGACTAGGGCAAGCATGTATATGTCTGTACAAGGCATTAGTAGTTTGGGCCTTATTAACCTCCAGGCCATGGTCATAAATTCTCTTTTTAAGTTTTCTGGAGGTTTTCCTTATATAAAAGACAGAAGAAGAATCACAACAGGGAATATAAACTATCCATCTAGACTCACAATTTAAATTCCCTTTAAGTTTAAATTTGTGCCCTTTAATATAAAAGGTATCCCACATTAATATAAACTGGCACTATCTACAATGCCCACATTTAAACATACCACTATTACTGTGCTTGCTCACATTCCTGGCTTTTCTTTCCAGTAGATTTTTTAAATATTTCTTTTTCCTATACACTATTTTTGGCCTGTCACCCAACAGCCTCATCAAGTGTTCGTTAATGGATATGATGAGCCAGTTTTCTAAAATACAATCCACTATTCTGTAGGTGTCAATCATAAAAGTTAGAATAAAGGGTTTACCAAAATCCACACCTTTATCCACTCTAATTATAGAGTGCTTTGCATTGAGTGATCCACCATAAATTCTAAAAGGTTTTGGTCGCAAGGGCATATAAAACCCCCTCTGCCTTTTCTCCACTAAATCATTCTTAATGTCCAATAAAAATTCAGTTGCATAGGCCTGCTTAATAAACATCTACAACAATTTATCACACTCCACCAAAAATACAGAATTGTCTGAAACCATTCTAGCAAGCCTTACTAGCTGGCCTTAACAGTTAGAAAAAGTGTGCTTCCTATGGCTGTTAGAAATAAAACATCCATTCACATAATCATTTGACAATAGCATGTCCAAAAATGTGATACTATCAACATCATAAGAAAAAGAACATTTTGAAAAGGTGCCAGAAACATTAATATATTCCAAAAATGCACTCAATTTCTGCTCAGTGTCAGTCCAAACAATAAATATATTGCCAAAAAACTGGTGTAATATCTCAAAACATTTTTGCAGGGAGTATACCATTTCCAATTAGCCATCACTAAATTAGCAAAACTGGGGGCACAGGCTTCCCCCATAGCCACTCCACTAAGCTGTTTGAACAACTGAACCTCAAAAAATAAAAATAAATGTTCGATAGTACCAAGTCTAATAAAGTCACAGCTGCATTCACTCTATCAAAATCTAATACTTCAATACTGAACAAAATTTCTTCCAACCACATGAGGCCCTCATGGGGGATAACAGAATACAAGTTGTGTCCATCAATAGTTACAAGGTAACAGTCTGCATTGCATTCAGTATTAGCAATTTTGCTCAAAAAGTCCCAAGAATCCTGACATGTTTGTGGCAACTTGGAAACAGAGTCTTTAAATAGATTGCCCAAGAATTTAGCTATGTAGTGTGACTTTTTTCTATTAGCATCCACGATTGATCTCAAGAGTGATCAATTAGACACTTATGGCTTTTAGGTATACCAAAAGTTCTGGCCACCACTGGCCATTTGTTCTCCATAAACTCATATTCCTTAATATTTTTTCCCTTCATTAACATATCATACAAGCACATATCAATTTTAACATAGGCAATGTTGAGTCCATTCTTGGAAATTTCAGTGTAGGTGTCACTAAATAAGACTGTTCATCCTGTTCACATAATCATTACTATTCATAACTACAAGCCCACCACCTTTGTCAGGCTTCATATATCTGTTTAGTAGTTTTGTTAGAATATATATTATTTATATATTTTAAAGTTATGTAAAATATATTCAATATCTAATAAATTAAGGGGCTGTTGTTTTAATATGAATCCTTTTAATATGAATCCATTTATCATTCAGGGGCATATGTACTTGTTTTCATACTGCTTTATGTATTTGTGTTTTAGTTTAAGTCCTAGGTTCTATATACACAATTTTACGTGTTTTATTGTTTTATTAAACTGATTGGTTTATTGGATGTCACATGATTAGCTTGAGATGTATTTAAATGGCTTGTGTTTCAATAATGGCAGTTCTCAGTAAGTCCCACTTGGGGACGAAAGTGCTTAATTGTCTGTAATAAATCTGTGGAGTTCTATCTGGACTTTTGCTGTTTCTTCCACATTTCTGGTATGGTTATTAGTTGCTTTCTTGTTTGTTTGATTTTTATAAGAAAATAAAAAGCTGCCATTGAAATCAATTAAAAAGTATCGTATAGACATTTCTATGGGCTCATCAAGGAAGAGCAATCACTGCAGATGTATCTTCCATATAAACCACACATGAGCAGTTTTTCAAGGGTTGTGTCATGATGCACAGAATGAGTCATTATTTTAGGACATTACCAGATGTTCTATAAATTATTTTTTCCTATATAACTGCTCCCATATTGTGCATATAAAAAGGAGCATAAAAATGTTACTGTAACTACATCATAGCTGAAAAAGGGTCACTGGTTCAGTTCACCTGACTACCTACTCAGTAAAATAAATAAATAAAATACTGTTAAACATCTGCATACCTCATACTTGCCATAACATCTTGGTTTTCATGCAGGTTGGGTCATTTCTTTAGCATACACTGAATGAAAACATTTGCACTATCCCTTTTCAAAATCAGAGAACCATTCAGATACATTATTTATTTTAAATGGCAACCAGCAAATGAAACAGAAAATGCATTATGTCAAAAAAGTATGTGGTTCTAGGCAGGAAGTAGCAAATGGCAACAATTGTTCAGACACTTGTTTATTGTTCCTGAACAACGAGATTTTAAAATATAAGTCTATGTTTCACTTTTTTTACTGGTGCTAATGTCCCTAACCTTGTGCTTTCTCCTTCGTGCCAGCTTATGTTGTATCAATGTAGCTGTGAGTCAGAATCTCATATTTGTGTTTGATTTCTATTTGATGAAGGATAAAAATCAGAATTTATTTTTCTCACCTCCCTTCAAGCAACAAAATGTTTTTATTATCCTTTATTATTACTGTAAGCAGAAACTTCACAGATACAAAAAACTTAGTCATTAATCAAATGTATCTTAAATTTATTTATTTTATTGACATTTGTTGACCGGGAAAGTCCACTGGGTTAAAGTAACCCATTTTCAGTGGAGGCCCAGGGAGAAAAGCTCCAGAAACAGTTACAGTTTTAACAAAAGCAGTACAGAGGTTACATATGTTTAAGAAAACAACTTTTGAAAGATACAATTTAAAATAATAGAAGCAAAAAGGTTTTCAAGTATAACATGACAATTTCAGCTGTTATGAGATTAACAGTAAAAATTGGACGTTGTACAGTAGGTTAGAGAATTATTCAAATAAAATGCAGAGAAAACATATTATAGTAGATGTCTAGGATATACATGAGTTTAGCTGAGCTTTGACTACCAATTCAGTGTGAGGTTGGCCATATGATATCCTTAAATCTAAGGTGGTTTGTTAGTATTGCAGGTGCAGTGAGGGTTATCTACGTAGTTGCTTTTTAGTGCTGGCTTACATTTTTCTCAAGCATTCCATTTGGGTTATGTGGGAGGGTAGGGAGTTCCAAAGTTTAGCTATGCAGTGGGAGTATAGGCTCTGTCCAGCTCTTTTGTTTGGTTACCTTTAAAAGCATTTTGTTGGAGGATCTGAGGATTCTTATTGGAGTATATGTCTGAAGGACAGAGCTGACAGCAGGGCAGGAGTCGGGTTTAAAAAATAAGTTTATGCACCAGAGTTAGTTGGGTATAGTTGAGATAGTAGGAAAAGTCAAGCCAGTTCAATTCTGAGATGGCTTGGCAATGGTGGGAATGGTTGGGATTCCTGAGGCGAATTTGGCTATTTTATAACAGCAGAATTGCAGCTTATTGCTCAGTGATGTGTGAAGGTTAGTAAAAATGGCACTGTCATGTAGTAGTGAAGGGATGAGTAGTGTAGTGGCCAGTTTGAATTTGGTGTGGTTGTCCAGATAAAGTTTGTGCCTGTAAAGCTTCCCTAGTTTGAAATGACTTTTCTTTATTGTGCTTAGAATATGTGGTTCAAAGGTGAGTTATACCTAATAATTTAACTGTATTTACGATTTCAATTTCAGTATTATTTAGAGAGAAGATCCTGAATTGTATATCTGGTTGTTTTGTGGAGATGAGTAATAGTTTGGTCTTTTTAGGGTTTAGCAGCAATTGTGCATTATTTAGCCAGGCTTCTAAATAATTCTAAACCACTGAAGTATCTATGTGGGTAAGTGCATTAAGGAGATGCCAAAGTTGATCGCTCTCAAAAATAAAATGACTGATCTCAGAGCGCTAAAGACAACATCCAATTCCAATAGCTGAAGTCCTCCCAAGTTTTTGAGAATCTATTTAGAAACTCCTGTTTAATTCAGATATATTCTATCTGCCAATTTTGTTTTTGTCTACAATACATGAAATATAAATATACTTGAATATTAGGCACCAAAATGTTTTTTTTTTTAATCAGTTCTTAATGAGGTCTATTCAGGAAGTCTAGAAATGGCAGACTAGGTAAGCCAATTAATGTTCACTGGCAGACAAACCTTGCCTTGCAGTACTTCCTTTTGTGTAATGGAGGATGAAAAACATCATTATAGAAAAACAGTTCATGAATATTCTTCAATTTACTGAAATAATACTTCAGCTGCATCTAAATACTTTGGTCACACTGATTAATATTTATGTGATACCACTGTCTCATGTAAAAATGGCAAAAGGGGAAAAGGGGAGCAAGGACAGTGAAAACGTTAGATGTATTAGTCAAAAATATGTGACTAAAATGAAAGCTGCATCACAAAACAAACATTTATTTAGTGTAGGATTTTACAATGTACACCAAAACTCTTTGGAATACAGGCATGATTATACATCGAAATAAAAACTTGTTAGGGGTTGCTGCTGCTATTATTATGCTGTACATGCAACAAGCGTTAAGTCAGGGTGCAGATGTTGCTGCTGACAGACCTCGGGCAAGAAAACGAAGGGTGATTAGATCCTGTTTGACATATCATGGACTACATGAAACTGAAATTGCTAAGAGATACAGGGTGGACAGGGAAGCACTGGAGGAAATATGCAACCTCTCCTGCCTCCACCTCAGATGACAGTGAAATTATAGATAACCTATCTCAGTGGAAATAATTTGTAACATTACATATACAAGCTACTGGTACTTTCCAGAAACCCAAAGAAGATATATTAGGGTGTGACAGGCATCATCCTCTGATCATTTTTTAATGCAATGCTGCTACGTGCAAGGGAGCATATCTGTTTCACATGAACCCCACAGGAGAGAGCATGAACCATGCAGGAATTCTATTCAGTAGCACACTTCCCTGAAGTGTTGTGGGTCATAAATTACATGCACATAGAAGTAAAAGCCCCATCTGGGGAACAGGGAAGTAGGTACATCAACAGAAAAGATTTACTCTCTATAAACTGTCAGGTTGTCTATAATGCCCAAGGGATCATCTACAATGCCTGTTCAGGTAACCCAGGCAGTTTCCATGACTCACACATATAGCACAATTTTGAGCTGTACACCAGGTTTGCTAGAGGTGACATTCCTCAAGGGCATCTAGTGGAGATGCAGGTTATGCACTGGAGCTCTGGCTAATGACCCCCATGAGAAACCCACACAACCCCACTAGCAAGGATACGAGGCCCACACTCAAACTAGGAATATCATAGAATGAGTTTGGTTTGATTAAATCAAGGCTCCATTGTCTAGCCACATCAGGAGGTGCATTGCAGTATGACCCAGGCACCTATGACAAAATACTGTCCCATGTTACACAGTACCATTCTCAGGAAATGGCTTCAACAATGATAGTTTAAGGACCACAGGCAGGGCCAGCAACAGCAGGTAAAGATAAAGAGTCTGAGGGAGAACCACCAGCTGCAAAAGGTGCTGACGGATGGAGATGTGCATATTATGCCCTGACTGTGGCTAAGAGGCAAATGATAGCACGCAAAAATCACTGCCTCAGTCAAAGCCTAAGATTCCATGCACATACAAATAGTAAAACTGATACCTGTCAGACTCCAGAACCTTTTCTTAACCATGTAATGGCTGTGTTATGATAGCATCAGAAAGGGACAATCCCCAATGATACAGCTTGTGATTGCAGTAATGACAATTTAAGTTAAGTAAAGAAAAAAGTTATATAACTGATTACTCTTGGGTGTCAGTAACATCTTGTTTGTAAGATTTTTGCAATATACAGTTTTGTACTAAAAACAATAATGTACCTCAAGCATTTCAATTGACCACCATCTATAAAACATGGAACAGGTCGATTATACCCTTGTTTGCACAACAATACAAAGAAGCAAGATTGAAGTACCCAATGCTTCTATTGCTGTAATGACAATACTAAGAAATATGATGTTGTTCAACAATTATAGAAGCAGTCACTCATAAATGAGATGGAAACTTTTCCTCTGCAATACATATTGATAAATCCAGTCTTGTGAAGAAGCAAGCATTAGCTACTCACTGTGTGCATCATACATATATACAACCCTAAGTCACAAAGACACGTGCAAAGGGCAAGAACAGTCATCATCATTTGCACATGAAGAGTGGGTAGGAGGACAAGGGTAACACCAAAGAAGTAAGCATGTACAAATAAGAAGCACATGTATCTTCCAGAGTATACAGTGTTCAGGGCCAGTAACAACAAATGTATCGCATGTAACCATACTGTTTAGATAGTTTGCATGTGTGTAAAATGGTATGGGCAAGTGAATTATTTATTTAAATGTGTGTGTGTCTGCATGAACACAATCAAGGACTGTGCTGGCACTACATCCTGGTATCCTGGACAGATGTAAGCCTTACATGGTGGACTACTTATGGTAGACCACAAGAACCACCTCTGCCATGAGTTTCACTCCACTACCAGGACCTTAAGTCAGGGTGCTACCTGAATGTGAGCGATATCTGCAGTAAGATCTCTCCTCACAACTATGTCTACAACCATGACCCTATGGCTTACCATGTCTGAGTACAGACACTCCAGTCACTGACTGAGCAGTGGATGTAGTTTCACAGTGGGAGTGGGATCTTGCTCAGCCATATCTGCTAACACCAGAAGATAAACTGGCTCTCCGGCAACATGGGTGCCCACCCTCCCCCACTAAACATTCCATCACAGAAATTGCCCGATCCAGTGTGTTGTTCATCCTAAAGAATTCCCACACGGTTCAAGGAGTAACTCACATCATAGTGAATGGTATTTAGTAGTCACACTATCTGTTCCAAGGCCCAGGTGGAATGTACCTGTGACTCCACTACAGCCCTAGACATATGTCTGGTGGCACCTAATGACAAATAAGCTTCAAAAGAAGAGCGGCCAGCAGGCTTCCTCTGAGCACCCCTACCAACCCTCCTATGTGGCACCACATCCTCATGATGGCCATTGGGAGAAGCAACTGGTTCTGCAGCTAGAGTAAAATTAGGGCACTATGGACCACAGATGCACCAGGAGGATAAACTAACAAAGTTTATTAATGCTTAACAATTCACTGCATTTTCAACTTGTAAAACTCAGGACTTCATCAGATAAAAAATACACAAACACAACCGCGTGCAGTATATATAAAGAAATTATTAAACAAATTTACATAATTAACTATTTATTTACCCAGAAAGTTTTCATCTTGTAAAACTCAGGACTTCATCAGATAGAAAATACACAAACACAACCGCATGCAGTATATATAAAGAAATCATTAAACAAATTTACATAATTAACTATTTATTTACCGGGAAAGTCCGACTTGCAATAAAGCCAATTTTCAGCAGACGCCTGGGGAGAAATACTGCAGACACGTCTTTGTAATGTGGGAGGAAACAGAAGTACCCAGAGAAAACCCACATGAATGCAAGGAGGACATGCAGACTCTGCACAGAAGGCACTCCAGCTGAGAATAGAACTGGAGAACCTCTTGCTGTGAGGTGACAATGCTACCACTGCACCACTGTGCCGTCCAACTAACAACCAATTAGCTAATTAGATAAGCTAACTAGATGAACCTAAGCTGAGTACATTATGAAACATAAAAAAGCCCAACAACAGTCTGTGCAGATAAATAAAAATTGCCATTCAGGTGTTTTTTAAAAACATATATAGTAATAAAAAAAAATCCAGAATAATAAACTGTTCTTAAAGTGTGACATGATAAAAACAATGTAAAACTGTTCAAAACAAATTTTAATACAATGCCACTGTATTCCAAAGGCTAAAACAATTCCTATCTATAAGTAAGAATTAAAAAAGTCATAAAACTGTGCTTACAAAATATAAATAACCTAAGCTTAAATAAATGTACTATGCCTTCTGCCAAGTGCCCAAAACAATGTATGAACACTCAGACCACAATCAATAAACGGTAAAATAAATAAAACAAAAATAAAACTTAATTTTAAATTCTAGCTGCCCTCAATTTTAATACTGGTGCCAGGGAAACTATGTTATTCAACACCGGGGATCTATTGCCTTCAAAAACTAATTGCTAATAGACCTCTCAGTATTCTATTCTGGTTTCCCATGGACTATGCCTAAGGTCTTGGGGAATTTGTTGTAATCCAAATGTAACCCCTGCAGGTACGGCAAGTGCATGGCTCAAAAGAGCATAATGTCAATCCAAAAAAGGGAGCCAGCACAACGTGGTTAAGAGACAATAGTTTTAATCCATATAATACATAAAATGGCAAGAAACAGACCGGTTTCGGCAGTAATGACAATGCCTTCCTCGGTGTAAAGAAAGATTTCCAATAAAGCCATATTTATTACAAAATGAAAAAAGCAACTCAGCATGATTGGCTGTTCACAATTGCTCATTGAGCCCAGGTGGAAACAAACCACCTAGCCCAATTATCCATCTTTTTTCTTTCTGATTCAATATATTATGTCAGCCAATCTTATTTCCTTTATCACCCTGTATAATATCAATAACTGTAAATCTAAAGGTTGTAGTAGGATGTGTTGATGTGTGTCTATATAGAGCATTACTGATTCTTTTATGTTTGATGTCACTAAAATGTTCACCTATATGATATTTTACTGGTCTGGACATCTGACCAACATAGAAAGCCTGACATGAACAGGTTGCTAGTTAAATTACCCATTCACTAGATCAGTTTGGGAAAAATTTAATGTCAAAAACCCTGCCAGTGTTCCGGCTATTGAATTGTTTGGTTTCATCCATTCTTACACAATGAACACAATGTCCACATGGGAAACAGCCAAGGAGAAGTCCCCCTGTTAAACTGGACTGATGTAATATGTTAGAATTAGATGTCCCATGTTTATAATGATTGAAATGTGTCCCCAATGTTTTCCCCCTTCTATGCCCAAAAAAAATCTTTCTGGGAGCATATTGACCAGTCTGTCATCCGGCATCAAAATGTTCCAATTTTGCCTACCTACCTGAGAAAGTATGTGGGTGTTACGTCCATATGTTGTTATCAACCTTATGGGTGGTGTATCCTGGGTGGTCTTTTTCTTATATGTCAAGAGTTCATGCCTATCTAATGATGAGACTTCCCAATAAGCCATGGTGACTGTACCTGGTTTGTACCCCGGGTTTTGAATCTTTTAACCATGTCTTGTCTTTAATGTTCGTATTTGTTGGGGTCCAGACATATGCGTTTGATTCTAAGGAATTGTGACTTTGGAATATTATGTATAATAGGGGGTGGGTGATGACTGGAAGCATGTAACAATGAATTATATTGGGGATATTTACGGAATACCTGGGTATCTAGAGTATCATCAGTATTCTTGTTACCAAAACATCTAAGTAAGTGATTTGATTCATATTATGGTTACATGTAAACTGAATACCCCATTTATTACTATTGATAGAGTCCAGAAATTCCTGTAGATAAGCAACATCAGCTTTCCAAACTAACCAACAGTCGTCCAAATAATGACGCCAGAGGTCCATTTCAGACAGGTACAAATTGTAGAGTGGATCAAAGATTACTTGTTCCTCTATGTATGCCATAAATAAATCAGTGTAAATGGGGGCAAAAGATGCCCCCATGGCCGTGCCCCGGGTCTTCCAGAAACAATTGTCTTTATAGTAAAAGACATTTTTAGTTAGTACATGTTCTGTTAACCCAATAAGGAAAGTGTTGAAACCCGGTGGGTACAATTCGGAAATGGTCAACCAATGTTCAATGGCTTGAAGCCCAGCCCAATGAGGTATATTACTGTACAGGGCTGAAACATCTAATGTACATAAAGACCACCCTGGTTCAATCTGGCTGTCAGCTATAATTTGGAGAAACTCAATCATATCCTGAATACGAGCTCTGACATGTGAAAGTAATGGACAAAGGTATTGTGTGAGATATACATACAGTGGTTTAGTGAGAGAACCATGGCCAGACGCGATGGGTCTACCAGGGGGATCAGAAATAGATTTGTTGATTTTGGGTAATAAATAAAGATACTGTCTCTGGGGATCGGATAACTTTAGGTGTTGGGAAGTGGTCTCAGGTATAATCCCTTCCTCCACAGCCAGGTTGATAAAAGTATCAATCTGTTGTTTAAATGTACTCAAAAGATCCAATGGCATGGGCATGTAATATCATCTATTATTCAACTGTCTAAGAGCTTCAATATCATATTGCTCCCAATCCATTACAACAATAGCACCACCTTTGTCAGCAAGCAGAATGACAATATTCTTGTTAGACTTTAATTCCTGTAGAGCTAGTTGTTGATCCTTTGAGAGATTATGTGATGATAGACCCATGTCCCCATAATATCAATGTAGATTTTTGAGTACTTGATTCATAAATGATTGAACTACTAGCTGTGTGGGTGGCATAAAGTTAGATGTCTGAAAACGAAAAGATTTATCAAATGAGACATTATCATGCTGTTCAAAAAATACATTTAAATTTAAGGTACGACAAAATGCATTAATAGAGCAAAAACATCTTCAGCCACAAAAAATGCAGGGACAAAATTGAGACCTTTATTTAACAAATCAACTTCAATATATCTAAGAGAATATAGGTTCATAGGTTCATAGGTTTATACTAGGCTATCTGCCCTAGGGCATTTATAAGCCTAGCCAGAGTGTGTTTGGCTTTCGCCACCCATTTTAAATTAATTTTGCTATGCCCTTTTTCGAGGTTAGTATACTGTGCCTCTGTCTAACAGTGACACAGAAGTGATACCCGGGGTAAACCTACGATCTCCCATCCACTCATCAAGATTCCTCTTGAAGAGAGTCAATGAGGGACTCTGCGTAACCTGGACTGGGATTTTATTCCAGAGTGAAGGGAGCCTCTGGGTTATGAATCTGTCCCTCCAGCATGTCCTATTTATTTCAGTGCTGAAGTTCAAGTCTCTCAAGCGCGTAGCTAGATGGGATTTGGATTTTCTGAGGTGCAGCATGCCCATTAATTCCGGGTTGGACATGGCTTTATACGTCAGGCACAGATTGCCTCTGAGCAGGCGGTATGCCACTGAGTAGAGCTGGAGTTTTTTTAACCGGGCAGCATATGGCATCTGTTTGAGCCCTTTGATCCTCTTGGTGAGGTACTTTTGGGGTCTTTCCAGTTGCTGCACGTGTCTGGTAAGGTACATCCCAAAAGGGGCATTGTACTCAATTATGGGCCTGATGAGGGATGAGTAAAGAGGCCTCCACAGACCCTGGAAATTACCGCCCCATTAGCTTGACAAGCCTTATCTGCAAAGCCATGGAGAGGATAATAATGGAACTCATAAATAAAGACATAGGGAACTTGCAGACTTTGGATCCAACCCAGTTTGGCTTTGTCAAAGGCAGATCCTGCCTCTTAAACTTGGTTGACTTTTTCGAGACAGTCACCAAGGCCATTGATGAGGGAAAGGCAGTCCATACAGCCTACCTTGACCTGGCAAAGGCCTTCGACACAATACCCCACTCAGGTATCATCGAAAAA
The DNA here is from genome assembly GCF_019279795.1 of Protopterus annectens. NCBI lineage: Eukaryota > Metazoa > Chordata > Ceratodontiformes > Protopteridae > Protopterus > Protopterus annectens. The sequence continues at coordinate 677,535,450 of NC_056730.1, forward strand.
CTCATCAGCTTGAATGTAAACCCATACATCACAAGATGGGTTGCAAACTGGCTAAGTGACAGAACCCACAGGGTCAGAGTTGCTGGAGCCATGTCAGACTCAAAGCCTGTCACAAGTGGTGTCCCACAGGGCTCAGTCCTGGGTCCACTCTTGTTCGGCATCTACTTTTCTGAAGTACAAGCAAACACAGGAGGGTTATGGCTGACAAAGTTTGCAGATGACTGCAAACTGGGCACTATAGTCGAAAACACATCTGACACAGATATCCTCCAGAAGGGCCTCAAGAAACGGATAACTGGTGCCAGAGCCATGGCCTGAAGTTAAACGCCAAAAAATGCATAGTCATACCCTTCGGGAAAAACAAGGTTACCCCTAGCTACCATATAGGTGGCAATCCACTGAGCACAGAAAAAGTCATCAGGGATCTGGGGACCCAAGTTGACAGTAGCCTTCGCTTGACACTCATGTTGCTAAAGTAGTTAGGAAAACCTTCTATATCGCCCACCTGATCATGAAGGGATTCACATCTAGATCAAGGGAGGTCATCGTCCCCTGTACTCATCACTCATTAGACCTATGATTGAGTACAATGCCCGTTGGAATGTATCTGACCAGACACCTGCTGCAGCTTGAAAGGCCCCAAAAGTTCCTCACCAAAAGGATAAAGGGTCTCAAAAATATGTCTTATGCTGCCCGACTGAAAGAACTCCAGCTCTATTCAGTCTCATACCGCTTGTTCAGAGGTGACCTGTGCCTGACATATAAGGCCATGTCAAACCCAGATTTGATGAATATGCTTCACCTCAAAAATCTAGATCCTCAGAACCACAAGGGCGGAGACTTAAACCTTGACACGGTTATAAATAGAATGTGCTGGAGGGACAGATTCATCACCCAGAGACTCCCTATGCTGTGGAACAAAATCCCGGTACATGTGAGGCAGAGCACCTCGCTGGCCTTGTTCAAGAGGAATCTTGACCAATGGATGGGAGATCGCAGATATACCCAAGGGATTACTTCAGTGTCACTGCTTGACAGAGGCACAGAAAAATGATAGGCATAGTTTTTATTCAAACTAAAGGGGTGGCGAAAGCCACATAACTATGGGCTATGCTTATAAATGCCCTTGGGCAGATAGCCTAGTATGAACCTATGAACCTATGAACCTATGAACGATGACCTCCCCTGATCTAGATGTGAATCCCTTCATGATTAGGTGGGCTATATAAAATGTTTTTCTAACCACTTTGGCCACGTGGTTGTCAAATGAGAGATTGCTATCAACTTGGGTCCCCAGGTCCCTAATTACTTCTTCTGTACTTAATGGATTACCACCTATGTGGTAATTTGTGGGAACTTTGTTTTTGCTAAAGGGGATGACTATACACTTTTTGGCGTTTAGCTTGAAGCCATGGCTCTGGCACCAGTTGTCTGTTTCTATGAGGCCCTTTTGGAGGATGCTTGTGTCGGCTGGAGAGTCGATTATGGCGCCCAGTTTGCAGTCATCTGCGAACGTGGTCAGCCACAGTCCTTCCATGTTGGCCTGTACCTCGGAGAAATATATACCGAACAAGAGAGGTCCCAGGACTGAGTCTTGTGGGATGCCACTTGTAACTGGTTTGGAGTCTGACATGGCTCCAGCAATTCTAACCATGTGGGTTCTGTCCTTGAGCCAGTTTGCAACCCATCTAGTGACATAGGGGTTTATATTTAAGCTGGTGAGCTTATCTATAATGCCCGAGTGGGGAATTGTATAGAAGGCTTTTGCGAGATCCAGGTAGGCTGTGTGGACCACCTTCCCCTCGTCAATGGCCTTGGTGACTGTTTCAAAGAAATCAACCAGGTTTAAGAGGCAGGATCTGCCCTTAACAAAGCCAAACCGGGTAGGATCCAGTGTCTGTAGGTCCCCAATATCTTTATTTATGAGGTCCATGATGATCCTTTCCATAGCTTTGCAGACCAAGCTAGTCAGGCTTATGGGGCGATAGTTTCCAGGATCCGTTGAAGCTCCACCTTTGTGGAGAGGGACCACTGTTGCTGTACGCCACTCTTTGGGTACATATCCTGTAGTAAGGCTGAGATTGAACAGTAGTTTTATGTTTGGGTTTAGCTCTTCTTGGAGTTTATGTAGGACACAGCCCAGGACACCGTCTGGTCCCATTGATGCTGTGTTTTTTGCTTTGGAGAGGGCGGCTCTTACCTGAGCATCTGAGATGTCAGGGGGGCAGCACTCTGCTGGGATAGATATTTGCTCTTTTGGTGGGGAGGGGGGGGAGTTTGCACTGAACCTGTCAGCTAGGATGTTGGCAATGTCTGTGGGTTTGATGCATTTTTTGTCATTTTGGACTAATTCTGAGCATATCTGGGAATTCCCACCCAGGTTCCTAACATAACTAAAGAAAGCCTTGTCATTATCCTTAGTGTCCTGTGCAATTTTTCTCTCGAAGTTGGCCTTAGATGATTTTATGAGTGCCCGTAGGTTTTTGCTAATACTGATCAGAGATGCCTTCCCTTTTTGGGATTTTGCTCTATCATGTAGTAGCTTCCTCCTTGTATTGTATAGTTTGTTTACAGCTGGGGTCCACCAGATAGGACATCTGCCTTTGGAGGATTGGGTTTTGGTTTTATTTGGGATTGCATGATCCATGCATTCCTGAAGGTGTTCATAAAATGCGTTTATAAAGGATTCTGCGGTCTGGGCCGTATTTTCCACAGGCTCAGGGGCTTTGAAGGATTCCACCTCAGTTCTGAGGAGTGTGAAATTTGCTTTAGAGTAGTTTTTCACTGTGGTTTTCAGGGCAGGGGGTGGGGTCGGGGTGTGAATATCCAGTGAGATTAGTTTATGGTCTGATCTTACCAGTGAGAGATACACTTCTGGTCTGGAGCATAGAGTCCCCATGTTGGTGATGATCAGGTTCAGTATGTTTTCCCCTCTTGTGGGAGTGGTAACAAGTTGTTCCATAGCATTTGAGTTTATAAATTCTAGGAACCTTTGGGCCAGGGTGTTGGAGCTAGAGTAATGCTCCCAGTCTATGTTTGGGTAGGTGAAGTTGCCCAGTATAATGGTGTTTGGAAAGACCTTCATATTTTCCAGTGTTTTCAGGAAGGCTGAGTGGGGTTCCTGGATTTGGGAGAGTGGTCTGTAGCAGGCTATAAACTGGAAGGAAGTTTTACCCACTGTTAGTTGCACATGGATAGTCTCTGATGCTTCGTGCTGTGCCACCAACCTGGAGGTGTGGGTATCTGGTAATATTCTCTCATAATCTTCTTTCTTCTCTACCTACCTTTTAATAGCCTGGGAACCTCAAGTATCTAACACCTGCAAAACACCCTCCTGAAATTCTCTGAACATAAATCTGGACCTTGAAACTACCCTCGGGCTCCCTGAGTGACCAGCTGTTTGTTTTTGTAGAACAGTGGAAGTATGTACTGTGCTTGTAACTAGTAATTTTTACTAATAACTTTGACAAATTACCTTGCTTTGCTAGGCTAGTTCCCCATTACAGGTAGCCAGCAGCCTACAACTCACCTCTAACTAGTCTTTTATTTCTTTTTCATCTTCAATCTACCCCTTCTAGACAGCCTAGACTCTCTTGTTCGTAGTAAGTTGCCCTCTTCCCCCTCCTGTAGCCTACCTACCTTGCATGTGAGGGATTTGTGGAAAATATAACTCTGGCCACAAGGTGGCACACTACCTCTACTGCTCTGCATCTTGATCACAACCCTCTCCTCACTAGACCTCCCAACCCTACTTCTAGCCCTGATTTCTACTCCGTCTATTCTTAGTGTTTGTTCTACACCTCTCGATCCGCACCCCTGGATTTACTGACTACTCTCTATTTCTCCTGCATATACGTACCTTACTGTAGCCCTGCAACCTACTCCTGTCTATAGGCACCTTAGATTAAGCCTGTTTTACTCGCTTTTTCATTCTCCCACTCTTAAACTTACCTACTGATTACTCCCTTTCTACTGATTGTCTTCCTTGGTTGTCCACTCTCTTGTCGCTACCCACTCCATTCGCCCTGCGGGCTCACTCCGCTCCCCTACCCTGACCCCAATTCTCACCCACCCCAGTGCTCCTACATTAATACCACTAGAAACCACACCCCTCTTTCATCTACTCCAATCAAATTACTACACATCCTACACTCACTCTACCTCTTCTGCCAATCACCACACCCACTAATTTGTAACATTCTACCTCCACCCAAACTACTTATTCAAACTACTTGAATTGCACACAAACTTCTTTCCTTTACTCACCTCCCCTATTACTAAAATGCACACAACTCAAAACTCCACACAACTAAAACTTCTTATCTGCTTTGCATCTCTCTCCTGTCTTATTGCTACTTATTTCTTAACCTTCTATGAATACCCACTGTACCCTAATATTACTATTTCATCTAAAGAAACCTCTACACCTATATCAACCTTCTCTTCTACCCTCCCAAATCTCACAACTCTAGCAAAATACACTCCAGCCAAATACCACAAACTCGCTCATATCAAATCAAACAAATCAAAATCTAAAAAGCTAATAGACAGCTTAAATGAACTTCGTAAACCTAAAGATTTTAAACATCTCCATCTACTCCTGGACAGGGACATAAATCCAAACCCTGGACCAAACCATACACATTCAAATACTTATAAAAAACAAGACACAACTCCCTCTCGATCTACTACCAGACCAACTAACTCTCTCTATATTGCCCATCTCAATATACATAGTATTTGTAATAAAATCTCTCAAGTACATGCCCTACTAGAAATCCATCAATTTGACATTTTATGCCTAACTGAAAAATGGCTTAAGCCATCCATCAAAGACAGTGAAATCACTCCTCCTGGGTATAACATCATTAGACTCGATCGTATTACTAAAAAGGGTGGGGGGATAGCAATTCTCCATAAAGCTCATATCCAAATTAGCATTATAGAACAGACTCTTAGTCCCGATTACAATGCAGAAATCCTTACCTCTAAACTTCAAATCAATAGTTCTAAAACCATTAATATCATATGTGCTTATCTTCCACCAGGAAATAACATTAACACTCTAGAATGTATACTCAACACACTCTACACATACCTCCCTCAAGAAACAATACTCCTAGGTGATTTTTAACATTGATTGGTATTCCTGTAACAAAACAAACCCTACCTCCTATATTAACCTTTATGGATTCACACAACTCATAAATAACCCTACTAGAACAAATAAAACCAACAAAAAAGAAATCATCTTAGACTGGATTCTTACTAATACTCCTCAACAAACCTACCAATCTGGCACTCTCCCTGAAGAACTAAGCGACCACTCATTGACCTATATCATTAGGCATAGAACCAACCTAACTTTACCTACTATATATAGAACTCTTCGCTCGAAAAAACAATTTAACTCTGAACACTTTCTTGCTGAATTAACTCAATTTAATTGGTCTCCCCTAAAATATCTCCCTCTAAACTAAACAGTCCAACATTTTAATTCCACATTCCTATCTATCCTAGACCACTATGCCCCAAATCGCACTATTAGAACTAATGCTAAAGTAGCACCCTGGCTAACCAAAACCACTCGACAACAAATTATCCTTAAAAACAAATACTGGGCAAAATGGCGTGCCACCAAGAATCCAACAGATCACCAAAACTTCAAAGAACTTAGAAACAGTACTAAAAAAGCCATCCTTATGGACAAAAAGAATTACTACCTACATTTGCAACAAAACTCCAACAAGGAACCTAAAAGATTCTGGTCCAGCATCAATAATCTTTTATCCCCTAGCCAGTCTATCACACCAAGCCCTGAGGGCTCCAACCCAGAAAATCCCACACAAACAGCCAATGACTTTAATTCATTTTTTACTAATACTATCCAAACTCTTGCTAGCCACCTATCTCCTGATACCTCTAAACTACCCCTCCGTACTTTAAATCTTCCTCCTTCCTTTCATTTGCAACCTGTATCTACCTCCTTTATCTTATCACTGCTTCAAAAGCTAAAACCCACCACTCCTTTTGCTGACAAACTTCCTGCAGAATACTTGCAAATATGTGCTAAAGCTATTGCCTATCCCATCTCTATAATAATAAATAGATCTATACAGGAAGGAATTTTCCCATCTATTTGGAAGATATCTTATATCATCCCACTACACAAAGGGGATAAGTCCAACGACCTCTCTAATTTCCGTCCTATAGCACTCTTATCACCTATCGCTAAAATCATGGAAAAATGTATTCACAAACAACTCCTTAACCACCTCCTACACAATAACCTACTTGCTAACTGCCAACATGGATTCAGACCTTCACATAGTACTGCTACAGCCTTACTCTCCTTTACCAACTCCATTAATTGTAACCGTAACAACTACATCCTATCATCTTCAGTTTTCATAGACTTATCTAAAGCCTTCGATATGGTTAACCACAAACTTCTTCTGCATATTCTTAAATCACTCTCACTTGATCCTCCTTCCTTAACTTGGTTTACATCTTACCTAGAAAACCGTCAGCAAGCAGTTCTCTGGAAAAATACTTTATCTAGTCTCCTCCCCATCTCACTGGGAGTTCCTCAAGGCTCTATCCTAGGCCCCCTTTTATTTTCTATCTTTATAAATGACCTCCATCTAGCTATCCCAAACACTATCTGCATACAATATGCTGACGATTCTACTATTATCTGCTCTGCCAATACACAAACTGAACTACAGTCTATCACACAAAAAGCTTTTACTACTGTCGAGCAATGGTTCACTGATCGCTGCCTACTGCTCAACCCTAAAAAAACCAAACTGCTATTGTTCTCACCTTCCCATAGATCTACCCCTCTTAACTTCACTCTTACTTCCACTGACAACACCATTATTTTCTGAGAAACGACTACCAAACTACTAGGAATAACCATTGACATCAACCTCAGCTTTGATACGCACATCAACAATACTATCAAATTAGTTAATAAGAAAATAAGTTCCCTTTACAGAATCAAAGCCTTCCTTTCACCAGAAGCAAAGACAACCTTAGCCAGATCCCATCTAATCTCTTCTCTACTATATGCATCTGCCTTATTCACTAACCTCTCCAAAAACAATATCAATAAACTAGCACAATCTTACCATAATATTGCTCGATTTGCAACAGGAACCCCGTTTAGAACTCACCACTGCCTGAGCCCAAGAGAACTAGGTTGGCTTGAACTCCCTAACCAACTACTATTTCAACAATTCCAAATAGCTCATACAATCCTATACCAGCCAACTAAAACACCCATACTCACTAACCTCATTTCACCTTACAATAACCTGAAGCATCTACGTTCTTCCAACAAGCTACTGATAAATATTACCAAACCTAATAATTCTGCTGGAGATTGCCTCTTTTCCAACTCTGTTGGAAAAATGTTGAATAAATTACCCTCTGACATCACATCTTTGTGCTCTCTCTCACTTTTTAAAAGACAAGTGAATAATCATCTCAACAAACACTGGCTATGCTCCTGCACCAACCCAGGTTAACTCACTCCTTCCTCTTCTATCCTCTCTATCCTTACATTAACTTTATATGTATGCTTTCTGACAAAAAAAAAAAAAAATTCATACATGATATTTTGTTTGCAATTTTTAAATTAATGTTCCCTACTTACTGCTTTTTTGTAAAAATTGTATTTACCAATGTCTATGTTCTGTTTCCTATATGTTTTTGTATATCTGTAATTTACCCTTGGAGCTTTTCTCCCCAGGCCTCTACTGAAAATGGACATATATCCAGCTAGACTAGCCCGGTCAACAAATGTAAAATAAAATAAAATAAATAAATAAATCTTTGACGAATATTGATACTCCCCCCTCCTTTTGTGGTTCGGTCCAAGTTTTGGGGCCGAAAAGCATGGTATGAGGTATAACCTGGTAGTGCTGGGGTGCTCTCGGGAGCCTTGAACCAGGCTTCTGTTACTGCACAGATATCAATGTTCTCCATGCTAAGGAGAGTTTCGAGTGCATGCATCTTGAGGTTTAGACTTCTGGCTTTGAGTAGCATTACTCTTAGTTTCTTATCCCTTGTGATACCTATGGAGGTGGGTTTGTCTTTTGAGCCTTGCCTAAAAAAGGCACTATGGGGGAAGCAAGAGCCTTTGCCAATATCCGAAAGCCCAGGGGTGACAGGTGCAAGCTGTCCCTAGCGAAGCATCGTGGCCTGTCGAGCATGTCATCCCAGGCTGACAGGCATTGGATCCCCTTTGAATGACACCAATACTTAAGCCAATTGTTGAAATTGATCATCTTGTCTTCATATTGTGGCATCATTCTTGGCGAGGGTAAGATGCTACTCAAGGTCAGGGTTATACGGGCCTGGGCTACATGCTCAGAGAGCTCCTCTATGTCTCTTTTCATGTAGTCCAGGGAAGTATGTCTCAGGTAATTCACACCAGCATGGACAATGACCGAGTCATATTTGTACTTGCCTTGGAGTGACCTGAGTGCTTGTGTTATGTGGCGGATCCTAGCGCCCGACAGGCAGCTCACCGTGACCTTCTCCTTGTTCAGCCTGGTGAACGGGACGTCAGTATGCCTGATGATAGAGTCACCTATTACAAGTGCATCAGGTGTGTTGTTTAGCCTTAAGGGCTGTGACTGTTCGGCACACTGGCTTTGTGAGCTATGTGTTGCACGTGTTTTGTTTTGGGGTAGCGGTCGCTTGGGTGTCTGCTTTGGAGGTCTCTGCTGCTTAGGCAGATTTTTATTTAGAGCCTCAGAGTATGTTTTTGTGTGTTTATGTGTTTGGTTTGCTGTCATGGTAGGTCTATGTGAGACTGGAATTGTAGTGATTGTGGTTTCCTTCTCCTCCTGACTGGTTACGCCAGTACTGAGTTGAGAGAGCTTAGCCTCCAGTTTGGCTATATGGTTGCATCTCTCACATGTGTTGGAATTTGTTGGGAGGAGGAGAGGGTTGTCTGTGTACATGAGGCAGTTGTAACATTGCCTCAAGATTCCCAGATTTACCAGCTGGACCGGAGAGGAGATTGACAACTGACCTTTGGACATGCTAGAATAGTATTGGGAATTCCTTTATAATTGAAAAAAAGGGCCAATGGGGAACAAGGTACTCAAGGGGAGTTTGTGAGGGTGTAGTGCTTTTAATTTTTTAGTGCTGACTTATATAATTGCTTTAGTGAGCAAGTGCCATGTAACTTAAATGCAATGTGTTACAGGTAACTTAAATGCAAAAATGACAAACAGTAGCTTTTATGAAGAAATGTTCAAAACATTCTGACATTCACTTATTTGTTGCTCATTAATTTTAGTAATGTTTCCTCATTTGGAATGTTTACGATGTTTGTGCACTGCCCTGTGTTTGTTACCCCTAAAGGGATGTCTGTGTGGCTGCGTTTGGGTGTGGGTGAGGTCATGAAATGTGATGCTTCAGAGTCAGTCATATAAGAAGACTCTTCCCCTGATTTCCCCCCAAAAGATGTAGCTGTTTTCCTTAAAATGGACCTAGGTCACTTCCTTTTGTTTGATTTAGTCCAACTATTGGTGAATTTGACATTTTTCTGAGGTCCAAAGAGTCTCCCCCGATCATAATCTGCCTGGTCCCTGTTAACTTATGTATCTTTCTTTCCCTCAGTCGTTTCTCTAATATCAGAAGCTCTTGACTAAGTTGTTGGAGGCAAGTCTGATAACTTGCTTGTCCCTCAAATGATTTGGTGTCCTCACATAATTTTGTTCCTTTGAGCAAACCCTGGTCAATACATTGATTATAATATGAGGCCAAGGCTTCTAATAAGCCCATAGAGGCTTGTTGTTGCACCAAAGACCATTGTTGGTCTAATTCCTGATCCACCATAGGCACCAAAGGCTGAATCTGGACCCGAAGGCCTCTTGGACAAATATTTTTGGCTAAATAAGCCTTAAATAAATGGAGGTGCCAAACATTGGTCCTGAGGGATTTCATGCTTCTGGATAATCTGGAGAACACCTCAATGCAGTTAGGCATAGGTGGATTATTATCCGACTCCTCAAGCAAACTGCCAGGTGTTCCTAACCCAAAGATTCCAATATCATCACGATCAGAGGACAACCCCCTTAGAAGCTGGTTTAGCTCCATCCCTGATGGAAAATGATATGAAGACCATACATTCAAAATCAGGGGCAAGATATATTATATAAATTGGAATAGTGGTAGAAAATGTGTGCAAGACCTGATCAAATTCTAATAACCAGTATATCAGCTCATAAAATATATCACGTAGTGAAACTAATCACCATTAAATAGGACCCACGACTGAACCACACACGGAGAAGATCAAACTTGAACCAAAAAAAGGCTATAGACCAAAAGTATTGACACCGTGCTTTGTCTAATGTAAATGTACACCACAGGTCAAGATAATGCTACAGAGGACAATAATAGCAACCACATCCAAAATTATGCATCCAAAAAAATTGTTAGAAATATCTTTACACAAGGTTTGTCCTGTTGATACAAACCCCAATAGAGTGGTGCTATGTACCTCAGAAAATCCAATCAATAAATAAAGTTATTACACAGAATACAATAATAGCCCCTACTTGATATGGACCTGATGTCAGGTACCAAGAGCAGTTATAAATCAATATCCATTAATAAGTAGTGCTACATATCACTGTAGTATTTGAATGGGTGGATTCATGCCCATAAACTTCAAAAACAACCACCCAATATTTAGTAACCTCCATGCATGGTACAGGACAAAATCAGCCACAGCAAAAATAGTATAGCCAAACCACAATTGGTCGATTGAAAACAATACAACAGTAAGAACTACCCTTGTGTGTATACAGTGGCAGATCCATGTTTAGAAGTATATAAAATAAAGGTCTTGTAACACAAATCCCGTCAGCTAGACCCAAATAGTAATAAAATATGGATTAAACCATATAATCAACCAATATCAACAATAAATTCTGCCCATCCTCTATATGTGAAACTAGAAATATGTGTAATCAAAGAAAGGTGAATGTATAAACCAGTATATAATTACTTCCCAATGTTTAAGATACCAAAAATAAATACATGGTATCATCCACAACATATACCCCAATTGTATAGTTGTGCAAATGTAATATTGTTATGATGTCCCAAAATAAGCGCCATTCAAAATGAATGACAAATGAGTATCCCAACTCAGATGTGGCCAAATCAGCCGCTATTGTAATACAAAGAATGAGTATGGTCACAGAAATCTCTGGGTAGCCTGCAAAACAAATGCACTTTCACAAAATGTACCTAGAAGTAACTAATAGTGAACAATGTCTGTAAAATGAACTCCCAACTGAAAATAGTATCCATGTAGCCATTAAACCAATCTATAATGCGGCTAACCCCTTTATTGCGTAGCTATTATTCAGATCATCCACCATCCGTTAGAACCCAAGATCACTATAGGTAATGGAAATGTTATTCTGTTAATAATAATCATAATATTGGTGATAAACATGAAATAAGACTTAATAAATAAAGAACATATTCCTTAGCCTGGATAAACCGTGCTGGAATAAACCATTATAACAATAATACAATCTTGTATCCCTACCGTTGTCAATTATATAAACACGATTAAGAGACTCATCAGTTTGTACAATCAAAACACATACTGTCATTAATGTCCCCAAATATATGTATTAGGAAGACAGGACCAGCGGAAAACATTTGGCCGTATTGTTCGTATAAAGTACACAATATTCAAGGGCGAAAAACCACAAATAACTTGTTGCTTTAATAGGTACCAGAGTCCTTATTTGATGACTATACCAGGAAGGCTTCAGAGTTAGTCCTGATAAAGAAACATAGTTGGTACATGCATTGAGAATTGCCAGCATGGTTTAGGTAAACCATCAAGATGGTCTGGTCGTCCTCGATAATCCATATAGTGTTCCCCCTTTGTGTTCAAGGAAAAAAATGACAAACCATCCATTAGTATGTGAGCCCAACTGAACCCAAAGAATGTCCCAATATGAATGTCAACTCTCTGGCATTCACCAATTGAACTCCTTTCCCTGTTCCAGACCTAAGCGACAGTCTCATGAGTCCAAGTACACCATGACTCAGCCCTGTTGGTTGTCAGAAGTCCTGAAGCACAAGTAAAACACCCAAAACATGATTCCTTCAATAAAGTGGAAAAAATACTAATAAATACTGTTGGTACGCACCTCAATAATGGCCAATTGTTAGGAGACACAGTTTGTAAAGAAAGCAGCCTTCAGCAATCCTATGTGACGTTGCTGCGGTACTCATTGAAGTGATAATGAACCATTCATAAAACCAATGGTCCCGATGAATTTGTAAACTCACTTCAAATATTTATACCCAAAATCTGAGTTGAGGCAACTGGCCTTATATGGGGCCCTAATTAAAAACAGAGAAATACGTAATAGGTTGATCAGGCCCAGAGCAGAAGATGAAGAAAAATTCTAAAGTATTGTAGTGACACCCGAAACAGCCCACTCATATTCTAATGGGGTAAATCCATGAAAAAAGGCTACTGCAACCAAAAAACAATAAAAAATTATAAAAAGGACAAGGGTGATGCTAAGAAAAGGTGATGAGTTATGAGTCTGCTCTGCGGCAACACATAACCCATGCCTCACACCACACACCAAAGCAGGGAACCAAAACCAGTTGCAGTCCAAACGTAACCCCTGCAGATATGGCAAGTGCACTGCTCAAAAGAGCATAATGTCAATCCAAAATGGAGCCAGCACAACGTGGTTAAGAGAAAATAGTTTTAATCTATATAATCCATAAAATGGCAAGAAACAGACCGGATTCGGCAGTAATGACAACGCCTTCCTCAGTGTAAAGAAAGATTTCCAATAAAGCCATATTTATTACAAAATGAAAAAAGCAACTCAGCATGATTGGCTGTTCACAATTGCTCACTGAGCCCAGGTGGAAACAAACCACCTAGCCTAATTATCCATCTTTTTTCTTTCTGATGTACTATATTATGCCAGCCAATCTTATTTCCTTTATCACCCTGTATAATATCAATAACTGTAAATCTAAAGGTTGCAGTAGGATGTGTTGATGTGTGTCTGTAAAGAGCGTTACTGATTCTTTTATGTTTGATGTCACTCAAATGTTTGCCTATATGATATTTTACTGGTCTGGACATCTGACCAACATAGAAAGCCTGACATGAGCAGGTTGCTAGATAAATTACCCATCCATTAGAGCAGTTTGGGAAAAATTTAATGTCAAAAACCCTGCTAGTGTTCCAGCTACTGAATTGTTTGGTTTTATCCATTCTTACACAGTGAACACAACGTCCACATGGGAAACAGCCAAGGAGAATTCCCATGTTAAACTGGACTGATATAATATGTTAGAATTAGATGTCCCATGTTTATAATGATTGAAGTGTGACCCCAATATTTTCCCCTTCTATACCCAAAAAGACATCTTTCCGGGAGCATATTGGCCAGTCTATCATCTGGCATCTGGCATCAAAATGTTCCAGTTTGGCTAACTACCTGAGAAAGTATGTGGGTGTTACGTCCATATGTTGTTATCAACCTTATGGGTGGTGTATCCTGGGTGGTCTTTTTCTTATATGTCAAGAGTTCATGTCTATCTAATGATGAGACTTCCTGACAAGCCATGGTGACTGTACCCGGTTTGTTCCCCCGGGTTATAAAACAAAGAAACTAAAATTAGCCTTAGGACATAGGACAGTGTGTTTATATAATGCATTCCTCTCATCCTGTGTCTGTATGTCATAAAGATGTTCGTATGTTTTTTTCCTGAATTGAAAAATGGTCTTTCCTACATAGAATGAATTACATGCCATACATTCCACCAAATACACCACCCCCTACTGTTGCAGTCAGAATAAATTGCACCCTGTATTCTCCTATCCCTCGCCCGAATATATATAAATTCACTATTGGCTACAAAGGGGCACTGTGCACAAGCTCCACATTTAAAAGAACCAACTTTCTTCTCTCCTCTTTTCTTACTGATTTCTGCTCCAATAACTCTTTAATATTCTGTCCTTTCTTAAAAACAAATTTAAGTAGATCCTTATTGATATTTTTGCAAATCAGGAAACCCAATAAATGTATTTCAATTAGTACAAATAATTTTCTTAATATATTTGGCATCCCTGCTGTAGTATATAACATATGCTCCACTATAGTGACTTGCAGAACCCTCCTTATTCTCCAAGGGCTTAAGAGCCACCATTGATTTGTCACCATCCTTCCATCCATTACCCAATATTGATTTAAACCTACCTTTTCTTTCTTTCAAAACCTCCCTTTTAATTTCTTCAGATAAAGTGTTGGGATATTTTTTCTCATTAAACATTTTTCCCAGTTTACCACACTCTTCCTTGAAATCTAACTCATCTGAGGTCATTCAGAAGCCATGATAAACTGGCCTTTGATAATGCTCTTCTTTTGAGTAAAATGGTGGGCACTAGAAAAATATAAATAAGAGTTACAAAAAGTATCTTTTCAATGCATTTTAGACTTAAAACTTCTATTTTCATCCACTTTGCAAATAGTTACATCTAAGTATTCTAACTTATCCCTACAGGTATTACAGGTGAACTTTAAAAAAATAGTGGTCTGTCCAATATAATCCAGGAATTCTTTTAATTTGCTTTCTGAGCCTGTTCAGAAAATACATATATCATCAAGGTATCTTTTGTAGAAATTCTTGTAACTAGTGTATATAGAATTTAGAATGTATTTCTTCTCCCAAATGGACAGTACTAAACTGGCATAAGTCGGGCCATAACTTGCCCCCATAGCCACTCCACTCATCTGCTTAAACATTTTTCCCTCAAAGTATAAAAAAGTTGTTTAAAGCAATCTTTATAAGCTCTAAACATACTTTAAATTCATCATTGGAAACCCCTAATAATCCAATAATGCTTCCTCAAACCAAAGTAAACCAGTAGAGTGTGGAATTACCAAAAACAAGCCAATAATGTCAGTAGTAACGAATTTCATTTCCTTAATAAGTCCACCTTAATATTCCTAAGGACATCCCAGGAATCTTTTAAAATACAAGAGTATTCAGTCGATACATTTTTTAATTTTAAATCAAGTAATTTAGCTAGGTGGTGAGTTTTTGGGCCATTTGCAGCAACTATTGGCCTCACAGGAGCATCTTCTATATTTTTATGCAATTTGGGGATGCCAAATATAGATGGAACTAAAGATTCCTCAGAGGTGAGATAGTTCAAACTCTCCAAAATCTATCATCCCTTCTAATAAAATATGTAGCATGCAGTCAATTCTGTAATAAGCTACATTAATTTCAGTGATAGACACTCTAGAGTATTTGTTCTCGTCATTTAAAATAAACATAATTTTAGCTATGTAGTCTAAATTGTCCATTAAAACTATCCCACCCCCTTTGCTGAGTTTCATAACCCTCAGATTATTATTCTTTCAGAACTTATCTAGCAATATTTTTTCTTCAAGAGGAAGATTGGGGTATACTTTAATTTTCTTAGTAATGGTTGTCAATTATTTTTCTACTGTGGCTTCAAAGTTCTTTAATTGCAGGTGGAGTGGTGGATTAAACACACTCCTTTTCCTAATAGACAGATCGTGTGTTACCCCTTTGCCATCTGTAAAAAACATAAGTTCCAAATTTTTCATCCTCAAAAGTAATTTAAACCTATTAAGGCCCTGCTAATGTCAATTTTCATGCATGGCATAAAATTCAAACCCTTTATAAATAAGTTAAAAAAGGTTCTATTAATTCCTATATTACTATAATTAAAAATGTCAAATGTTTTAAAAGAAAAAGTGTTTCCATTTTGCACAATCAATTCATCCAGTGTTCCATGAACACTGTTATCCTGAGATGCCACACTCTCCTTTAATATTCCCCTCTTGTTGTCTCCCCCTCTCTTCCCCTTATAGGTGAATTCCTCTCCCATTCATAATATTGTACAGGTTTTTTGATCATCAATCGCTCGGACCCCTTTTTTATTGCTATATATGACCTTTTTTGTTATTATTATATATATGTTCTTAAAAAACACCCTGAATAGCAATTTTTATTTATCTGCACAGACTGTTGTTGGGTTTTTTACATTTTATAATGTACTTAGCTTAGGTTTATCTAGTTAGCTGATCTAATTGGTTTTTAGCTAATTATGTAAATTAGTTTAATTATTTCTTTATATATATTGCATGGGCTGTTTGTGTGTTTGTCTGATGAATTCCTGAGTTTTACAGTTACATCCTCATTATCAGTCTGACCCTCTGCACCCCCAGACTGTGGATCTTCATCACCACCATCATCATCATCAGAGGCTATCAGTACTCAAACATCAGGTGGTAAGAATTCCACATTGCTGTTCACAGAATAACCTACAATAACAAGCAATAAACATAGAAAAATGGAGAATAAAATTGATCACATATTTTCCTTATAATAAAGATATGTTAAACTTCTTAACAGATGCCAAAGCTACAAAAACTATACTGTCATATGGACCTGAAGCTACCTTATACACAGTATTAACAATAAAAAAATGTGTGCTTACCATATGCAGGGCTGACAGCCTGTGATTTTATATTAGTTGACCTGGTTTTGGTTACTTTGTGTATTTTCACATTCAGCAAACAGTGTATTACCGTGAATGTTTTTTTAGGCTGCCTTTTACCATCTTACAGCTGTCTTGGTTTGCTGGAGGAGTTTAATGGTGGTTGTGTTGCTGTTCAGAGCTCCATTTTATCCTACAGTGTTTACTAATTTATGATACCTTCTTTACAAGTCTTTTCAAAGGCCACAATAAAATTATTCTGTGGTGGGAAGAACGCACGGGTTTTTACTACACCATTCCAAGTAGTATTGAACTGAATATGATTTTTAAAGAAAACAGACAAGTTTATTTTATTGATATACAGTTTAAAGTGTAGGGACAAGTGACGTTTTAATTGTTAATTAAGCTTGGATGTATGGACTTTCTACAAGAATTGGATGACATCTTTATGATTCAGATGAAAACATTTATTCTTGCCATCAGTATATAAAGTTTCTGACCATATTGTTATTGGTTTGTTTTTATTTTTATTTTTACCATATGTGACCATTGCCATCTGTCTTAGTTTATCATTTTTATAAACGAGCTTTACACAGTCATAGACTAAGCAAATATAGTACAACACTCAGATGATTCAACTTTAAAATGTACAGCATCCACAATATCCAAGCTCCAAGAAATCACTCAAATTTCTTTCTCTTCAATTGAAACCTGGCTGAAAACTTCTAACCTGCTCCTCAATCCCAGTAAAATAAACTTGTGTTCTTCACCCTAAAGCATTACCTCAATCAAAAATAATCTTTCTTGGTTACCTCTGCAAATAATTCTCAAGTTGAGCTAGCACCACATACAAACTAACTGGGCATTGTAATAGATGACAATCTTACATTTGATCTACATATTCTTCAGACAATTAAAAAAAGCAGAAACATGGCTCCCTTTATGGGGCCAAACCATACCTTACTAACTCCTATTTGCTTCCAACCCTCTTATATGCGTCATGTATGCTTACAAACATAAGCACTACACTAAAATACAAGCTAGTCTTCTGTTACAACAAAGTAGATATATTTCCTACCAGCACTGCACACTGAACTGCCAAGCCTTAAAACAGCTAAACTGGCTAGAGCTTAAGAACTGCATAACATACTCTCAGCTAGTTATGGCATACAGACTGATACATTATCTTGAAAAATGCCCTGTATTAAGAATATATACTATTTCCCTATACCCCACAAGAGACCTCTGTTCTCATGATAAATTACTAAGCACTAGTGAAACAGATAATTCATCAGGGGACTCAGTATACTCCTGTTACACTTCTAAACTCTGAAACACCAACCCTACACAAATAAAATGACTTACAAACTCCCAAGCTATAGAATCCAGCTCAATAAATACCTTATCCAAGCCTAGTCATGCTCAAGTTCATCACCAGGTTGAGACTTCCAGTGAAAGAACAACCTTGTTATTATCTATAGCTAAACTTTCCCCCACCTGTACTTGAATCGTTACACCCCTAACAACTTTCCCTCCTGTACTTGAATCAATACACCCTCTTCACACCCCTCTTTAACACTAATTCTCATCTTTGTCATACTGAAAACACTTAAACACTACTTCTTATCTTTCTTTTTCTAACTGCCCCCATCCACTGCTTTACCACTCTCATGCATTCCCTATATACCTAAGTTATAAGCCTTTTACAGCTTGCAACTGTTTTGCCACCTACTTTAAACTGTTCTTATTGTTTGTGACTGTGTATTGTGCACTGCCTATTTACAGTACAGGCTAGATTCAGACTTGCTGGCTGTTTGGCATTTGCTGAGCACTAAAGCCAGCCATCTTACATTAAGAGGCCGCTCCTGCACCTTTGAGGCAGACAAGTGTAGTCTAGGACTCACCTATTGGACGAATTGTTTGAAAACTGTTTTACTTAGCTGATATTTAAACACAGTGCTTGTGCATAGCTAAACACTACACAACGGTGGTTAGCACTGCCGTGTATAGATGCAAACACTTAAAAAGTCAATTTTTTACTAGAAAACTCTTAGGAGACCCTCCCAAGCTTGCCTGCTTCTTGGCGTGCAAAGCAGTTGCACACTGCTGCCCAGAAAGCAACCCAGCTGTGCTTTTAGATGTACCAGCACAGGTTTCTATCCCTAAACCTTCCATAGACTAACTAAGTTTACTAGTTCTATAACAGAACCCAGTCCATCTAGCCCACCCTCCACCACTTATTACATACTTCACCTGTCATAATGGAAGGTCAGTTTCCTACCATTTTTCCAACCAGCCTGATTGACATGGGCATGTTGAGGCAATCTACCAATTGCCTAATGTACAGACAAGCTACTATTCCTTAAAATGCAAATACAATATGTGAGAGATGTATCTATACTAGGAATCTGGAGTCGGTGCTGTCTATCTCACATAACAACAAATCAAATACCAAGCAAGTTGTCAGCAACCACACTCTACTTCCCACACATACCAAGCGTACAACACATAAACCAACATACACAGACATACTCACTAGAAATATACCAAAAGATCAATAACCTCCAAAGCAAAACCTTCTGTGCACAATACGGTCCCAACAGAACCCACTACACATAATAACACCCTCATCAGTGTCTCATCCAAAAAGCCCTGAAGGCAAAACATATCTAGACCAAATGTCTTGGTCATAGGCAATTCTATAGTGAGACACACAAATGTCCCCCTGGCTGGACAAGGAAAAGGTTATGGTCAGCTGCCTGTCTGGTGCCAGGATCCTCCAAATCATGCTCGGACTCAAGTCTCTCAACAAAAGTACTAGTATGACTATGTCATAGTCCATGCTGGAGTGAATGACTTGAGACATATCTCACTGGACTATATGAAGAGAAACATGATGGAGCATTCAGATTATGTGACCCAGGTGGGAATGTCCCTAGCCATAAGCAGCATTCTTCCCTCACCCAGGGTGATACCACAATACAAACAAAAAATGATTGACTTCAACAATTGTCTTAGCTTCTGGTGTCAAACCAGGGGGATCCAGTATCTAACAGCTTGGGATGACATGGTCAAAAGTCCATGCTGATTTGCCAGAGATGGTCTTCACCTGTCGCCTCTAATCTTTAGGTTGCTGGCAAAGGAAGTTACCTCCCTCAAAGTGACTTTTTTTAGGCAATGTCATAAGAACAAAATTCCAGACATAAAAATATTCCCCAGAAAAAAAATGAGGGTTATGTTGCTTAATGCCAGGAGTCTAAATCAGAAACTGCACTCACTTGAAGCACTTCTCACCCTGGAAGATGCTCATGTCTGCACAGTCACAGAAACATGGTTCAAGGCCTTAGAGAATTCCCTGGCCATGCAGGGCTACAATGCCTTCCACACATTCAGACCACACAACGAATATGAAAAAATCAAGGAAGGAGGAGTAGCCATCTTCATTAAAGACGTACACACCCCTAGACTGGTTAAACAGTAAGACTCCCTATCTTCATTAAAGACTTACACACCCCTAGATTGGTTAAACGGTAAGACTCCCTATCTTCATTAAAGACTTACACACACCTAGACTGGTTAAACAGTAAGACTCCCTATCTTCATTAAAGACGTACACACCCATAGACTGGTTAAACAGTAAGACTCCCTATCTTCATTAAAGACTTACACACCCCTAGACTGGTTAAACAGTAAGACTCCCTATCTTCATTAAAGATGTACACACCCATAGACTGGTTAAACAGTAAGACTCCCTATCTTCATTAAAGACTTACACACCCCTAGACTGGTTAAACAGTAAGACTCCCTATCTTCATTAAAGACTTACACACCCCTAGACTGGTTAAACAGTAAGACTCCCTATCTTCATTAAAGACTTACGCACCCCTAGACTGGTTAAACAGTAACTTACACACCCCTAGACTGGTTAAACAGTAAGACTCCCTAGCTTCATTAAAGACTTACACACCCCTAGACTGGTTAAACAGTAAGACTCCCTATCTTCATTAAAGACTTACACACCCCTAGACTGGTTAAACAGTAAGACTCCCTATCTTCATTAAAGACTTATACACCCCTAGACTGGTTAAACAGTAAGACTCCCTAGCTTCATTAAAGGCTTACACACCCCTAGACTGGTTAAACAGTAAGACTCCCTATCTTCATTAAAGACTTACATACCCCTAGACTGGTTAAATAGTAAGACTCCCTATCTCCATTAAAGACTTACACACCCCATAGACTGGTTAAACAGTAAGACTCCCTATCTTCATTAAAGACTTACACACCCCTAGACTGGTTAAACAGTAAGACTCCCTATCTTCATTAAAGACTTACACACCCCTAGACTGGTTAAACAGTAAGACTCCCTATCTTCATTAAAGACTTACACACCCCTAGACTGGTTAAACAGTAAGACTCCCTATCTTCATTAAAGACTTACACACCCCTAGACTGGTTAAACAGTAAGACTCCCTAGAGTTACTCCAAGTCCAATAGGTTCCTCACCATCAACCACAATAACCACATAGCCTATATGGACCTACTTGAGTCCCTCTCAGTGCAGCCAAATATCCTGGTTATGGGTGACTTTAACTATGTATCCATCAATTGGGTGACATATTTGAGCACACATGCACTTGTCCAAAGGTTCCTGGACTTTGTTAACACAAATGCTCTGGACCAGATAGTTAGCGCCCCCACAAGGGGCTCTAACATTCTTGACATAGTGCTCACCAACATGCGGGATCGCTGCACCACCCCATGTGTGGGGCCCTCCCTTGTAAAGGCTGATCATAAATCAGTCTCTTTTGAAGTAATGATCATTCCTCACCCACCCTAAGGAGCAAAAAGGTTACAAAAAATCTCTAGAGCAAACTATAGCCTACTGAGTGGTGGCATCAATAGTTTCAGACCCTCTGCCAGCACTGACTGCAATGACCCTATACTGAGGTGTACACAAATGTCCTGTATAAACACCTATATAAATGTACAGACTCAACCATACCAGAATGGATTAAATCAAGATTCTCATGAAAAATAAGCCACCCTTGTGGACATCCAGCATAAAGATGCTATACAATAAGAGAAAGAAACTGCTGCCAAAAAAACAAGAGAGAATAGTCCCAGCAAAGAAAGAGCTCCTCCAAAGCATATGCAAGCAGATTAGACATCTTGCAAAGTCCTCTAAAGCTAATTATGAAACTAAATTAGCATCCATAGCTAAGGTAAATCACAAAGCATTCTTTAGCTATGTCCAAAATCTAAAAGAGAAGGCCCAGCTTGGTGCCGAACTACCTGTGGATGGTACCACTTATACTGAACCTCAAGATATTGCCGACCTGCTAGCGGACAGGTTTGGTGAAAACTTCACCCCTCCCTGTTCCCACCAGTCATACTCCATAACACACCGATCACCACTCCTCTGCCTAGTATCTTCAGAGAGCAGATCATATTCACACTCTCCAAGGCCAAAAACACAGCCACTATAGGACCAGAAAACATGCCAGGTTGCCTATTAAATGATCTAAAACAGGAGTTAGTGGAACCGCTGTGCAAGTTCTTCAGTCTCAATCTAAGCACTGGTTTTGTCCTAGCTGAGTGGAAAACAGCAACCGTAATCCCCTTGCACAAAGAGGGTCCCTTAACTGACCCCAGAAACTGTAGACCCATAAGCCTAACCAGCCTTATCTGCAAGGCCATGGAGAGAATCATCATGGATCTTGCCAGCAAGGCTATAGGTGACCTTCAAACTCTTGATCAACCCAGTTTGGCTTCATTATTAGCAGATCTTCTCCTCAGGCCTCTGCTGAAAATGGACAAGCTGGCCACTTGAAGTTTCCCAGTAAGCAAATGTAAAATAAAATAAATAAATCTTGCCTGCTAAACCTGGTAGACTTCCTTGAGAATGTCACCAAGGCCTGAGTGATGGCAAAACAGTTCACACTGCCAATATCTTGACCTTGTCAAGGTCTTTGACATAATCCCCTCACTCAGGCATCATTATTGGAAACCCACACAGCTGGGACTAACCCTTACTTCACTAGATGGGTTGCCAACTGGCTCCCAAACAGAACATTTACAGTCAAAATTGGGGATTTCAATTCAACTAGCAGACCTGATGTCAGTGGTTTTTCACAGGGATCTATGCTAGGTACCATACTATCTGGTATCTATTTTTCAGAAGTACAGGTGAAAATAGATGGCCTATTGCTTTTTTGCTGGTGACTGAAAACTGGGTGCAATCATTGAATCCCCAAAGAAGTCAACATACTACAAAATGGGCTTACACAGACAAATGATTGGTGTCAAAGCCATGGACTTAAACTACACACAAAAAATGCATTGGCATCCCCTTAAGCAAAGGAAAACCCCCTGCGAATTACAACATTAATAATATCCCCCTAAGTTCAAACTCAGTAGTGAGTGATTTAGGAATGCAAGTTGATAGGAATTTTGATCATCAGGTGTCCACAGTAGTAAGGAAGGCCTTCTACATTGCACACACCATAAGCAAGCATATAGCATCCAAAGCTAAGGCGGTTATAACTTCCCTGTACTTGCGTCTCTTCAGACCAATATTAGAGTACAATGCTCCCTTCTGTATGTACCTGACTAGACATCTGCAGCAACTGGAGATACCTAAGAGGTTTCTCACCTAGAAAATTCAGGGCCTACAACACATGACCTACACAAACAGACTGAAGGCCCTATCACTTCACTCAGTAGACTGCTTAGAGGCGACTTCTGCCTGGCCTACAGAGCAGTCTCAGACCCCGCCATGATGAAGCTGCTGCACATCTGCAAATCAAATGGGATAAGATTCACTCGCTCTAGAGATCTTAACCTAGCCTGCGATATTAATAGAATGTGCTGGAGAGACAGATATGTCTCTCAGAGGTTGCCACTCCTCTGGAACAAATTCCCAATTCATATAAAACAGAGTTCCTCAATGGACTTATTTAACCATAACCTGGACAACTGGACGGGAAACAGTAAACTTACACCAGGGGTTTTACCTATGTCCCTCTTAGACAGGGGTAGCCAGTGCTAATCTTAGATTCGCTCACATAGACTATGTATCTTGGTCCATAAGAGAACAAGTGTATAACATGGCTAGGCTTGTAGAGGCCTTAAGGCCAAAAGCCTAGTAGCCTCCTATGATCCTATGATCCTATAGGTGCACCAATTAGGAACAGGCAGTATAGATAGAACTAATCTTATACCGTGGTCTCTCACTCAAATGCTATTACCTCTATCCTCCTATACAATACTAATACCTGCCCTCCTAAATAATGTTATAAATTACTTCTCCACTATACTCTTCCTTATATCTCTGGAACTCTTTATTTATTTATTTTATTTATTTTACATTTGTTGACCGGGCTAGTCTATCTGGATATATGTCCATTTTCAGTAGAGGCCCAGGGAGAAAAGCTCCAATGAGTATTACATGGTTTCAGAAGGTGTTACAAAAGAAGTAATAACAAGTATAAAACTAACAGTAAACAACTAGTAAATGAAACATTTTTTTTTTTAAATCAGGAGATTGCATATTACAATCTGACAACCAAAAAATACATAAACTACAACCTATGTAAGGTGCTTCACAAAGAACATTACAATACAAAAAAATCAATACATAAATTTTATAAGAGGAATGCTGAAGTGTAATGAGAGGTAAAGAAAAGCTGAAAGGAGTGTAGAGAGAGAAAAAAATAGGGAAGAAGGAAAGTAAAGAAAAAAGGAGAACAGAGTAAGTCTCGTTATGTTTCCAACAGAGTTTGAGAACAGGCAGTCACCTGTAGAGTTATTAGGACATAGACTTTTTAAAGAAGTACTGTGTAGATGGGTCTAAAAAGTGGGGGAGAGGTCTTTATAAACCTTTCTGTACTGTATAAATCTATCACAACCCCACAGGTGTGCCACAAGGCTCTATTTTTGGCCTTCTATTGTTCAATCATTTCATGAATAACCTCCACCAAGTTATCAAGCAGGGCTCGCTAGTCCAGTACACGGACGACTCTACCATAGTCTGCTTGGCCCCTAACTCAAATGCTCTCATGCAATCCACCCAAGCAGACTTTTTCACTGTGGAAAAATGGCTTCACAAACATCACTTCTCTTTAAATCCCAAAAAGACTAAACTCATGATATTTACTCCCAAGAAAAATAGGGTTCCTATCAGCATTTCGAATGTTGAAAACACAAAATTTAATTTCATCGAACTGAAATGTTCGAAATGTCAGAAGAGCAAACTGATGGAACATCGATTTCTTTCCCAAGGAAAGAAATCAGCGGGCCGTCATTGGAGTTTGCTATTTCCTCCACTGTGATGCGGTCTCGGAGTTGGTATATTTAAATAGGGGGGTGGGAGCACACTTCTGTTAGTGTTTAAAGTATTAAAAATGTTTCTTTTTTTTTTGCACGGAACACCAATTTCTTTCCCTGGGAAATCGATGTTCCGTCAGTTCACTCTGTTGAGATTTCGAACATTGCAGTTTGATGAAAGTGCATTCGGCATTTTCAGCATTCGATATGCTGATATAGACCCAAAAAATACACCTGTTAATAGACACCTTTGAAATCTTATCTCTCAACTCAACTATGATCGAGTTAGTGATGCATACCAAAGTTCTGGGGGTAATAATTGATGAAAACCTCAAATATGATCTTCACATTCAAAATAATATCAACAAAACTCACAAAAAACTCAGGCTTCTCTACAGGCATAACACCTCTCCTGGCCCTCTAAATAATCTATAGCTCTATCTTATCTTTTGTCATCTCTAACTTACAGTGCTCCCATCCTTACCAACCTCTATTCATCACTGCTAACAAAACTAGAATCTTGCTATAACAAGATTGCTAAATTCGCTACTAATAGCCACCACTCTACACAACATTGTATAGCCGTAAAGGAATTACAATGGTTAGAACTCCCATACTATAGCTGATTTACAAGTCTCATGACTGCCCTGCACTCAGTTCCTTTCCCACCCTTTACAACCCGGTTAGAAATCTATGATCTGAATACCAATTTCTTCTCCAAACTCTTAAACCAAAACCATTGGCAGGTAAATTCTTGTACTCTTGGAATGTTGCCAAGATCTGGAATAACCTACCTCCCACTGCCTGTATACAGCAATGCCCTGCCAACTTTAAAATTGCTCTACAAGTGGTTATGTAATTGTTGTGTTACAAAAACTGACATCACATAACTCTACACACAGAATCCTGGAACTTCTCTTCTCCCCTTTCTCCACTTCCCTTTCCTTACCTCCCTCCTCCCCTCCTCTCTCTACTTGTCTAACTTACCAAAACCCTCCTCCTCCCCTCCCCCTCTTCTTCTTCTTTACTTCCCTCTCTCCTCTCTCCTCTCTATACACTACCTTTATTATTTTCTCTCCTCTTTCCTCTCTCCTTCTCTAACTAAACAAACTCTCATCTCACCATTCTTTCTCCTTACCTCCCTCTCTCCTCTTTCCCCTCTCATTCACTGCCATTATCATTCTCTTATCCTTCTCTGTCTCCCTTTCTTTCTCACATACTTCTCTTTTCTTCCCTCCTCTTTCCTACATTCATAATGCTACATATTCCATCCAGTGACCACAATATCATATTCCTTTGTTTCTGAATGCTTGCTCTGTTTAAGACTCACTCCTTCCTTGTAAATTCTCATTCCTCTACCATCAAACCTTCCCTTTTATGTCGCAGCACAAATCATGTTATTTAATTCCTATGTAAGCTTTGAATTTTATATATTATTCTCTGTATGTTCTTTCCTGTAATATTATGTGGTATGTTATTAAGTGGTATAAGTCCTAATCAAATAATTTGTACTCATTTATTGTGATTTCTTGGAACTTTATGTAATTTGTACCTCTTTCTCTGCTGGAGTTTTTCTTCCTGGGCCTCCACTGAAAATGGACTATCTTGGCCCAGTGGACTTTCCCAGTAAACAAATGCCAATAAATAAATAAAAAACATTCTTCTGATTATGCATACACACTTACACATACATAGAGGCACACACATAATGTGACTGTTCTGTTAAGTTAAACCACGTGAGTATTTTGTTCCCATCCATAGAACACAGAAGTTAATAATTGCACAATGCCTGAACAAGAGCATCAGCAGGTAGGTGCAAGGGTGTGCACTTGCACCCCCACAGAACCAGCTGGCCGGGAGACTCATTTTCTTTTAATTAAAAAAAATGTTTTCTTAAAGGCATTCATCTTTAAGAACACCCTTTGCATCCTTCTGCGTCTGTGTACCTGATGGTTTACGTCTTCATCTTCTGTGTCCACTCAGAATTTGAATTCCAGAAGATGTGTAAACTGCGGACAAAAGTACAAATGAGAGCTAGGTGTGTGCATGTGTGTGTTTAAGTGTTTAAGAGGTGTGTGAGTGTGTGTGTGTGTGTGTGTGCGTGCGTGTGTGTGTGTGTGTGTGCGTGCGTGCGTGCGTGTGTGTGTGTGTGTGTGTGTGTGTGTGTGTGTGTGTGTGTAAATAACAGAGAGGTAGCATACCCCTCAGTGGTCCAGGTTTTTGCAGAATGTCCAGATTTTTGCCCCATATTCCTTCTAAAAAGGATTGAAGTTGCTAAATAATAACAGACATTTGAGTTGTAGATGTCATATCCTTTAGAAAAATGCATACTAACACAAATCCTATTGTTCTAGCAATTTTCTAAGTTCATGAGAACAATATTTATATTTTGTTTCTATTTATTTTAGGCTTTGTCCAGATTCCTTGCACTAAGAGGTTAAGGTATATGTATGTGTGCATGAGAGAGTGAAATGCCTTAGTTAGAGTTAGCAGGTGGAATTTATTTTAAAGTGCATTTTCAAGGAATTGTGAGCTTCACGGGAAGAGAAGTTTACTGCTGCTCATGCTAAGTCTGCTTAAAATGTGCAACTGGAATTTGAAAGCAGTGTTAGTAGCACACCGGGTAGCATACTTGCATCTTGATGTAGAGGGTGGTAGGTTCTACTCTCACACCATATAGATTTGTATTTTAAGAGAGTGGGGTGCTGCAGTCCTGAATATGTCCTCCTTTGGATGAGATGCCTAGTAATTATGAACCTGTTTTTCAGCCTGACACCCATTCCCTATTGCAATATACCAGCTTAGCATTTTTTAATATAACATGGACAATTTATTCTTTAAGGGCAGCAGGCACTGAATTTGTAGATGAAACACTGAACCTCTTCATTAGTTTCAGATCTCTTTAATGTGGAATTATTCAGATGGATTTTACTCCTGCAGAGATTGTGCATATTGACTGATATTGGTGATTGTATTGACAGAAGTTTGAGTGGCCTTTTATAGTTGAACTGTTCTGAATTGAGCAGTTTGTCATTATTGGTTCATATGTTTTGTTTCATTGCTTACTGGAATAATTTTTCAAAACTATAAATTTAAAACGCACTCTAACAAGTGGTGCTGTATTATACAAGGGATATAATTCAATTATTATATATTATAATTAATACAATCAGGAAGGTGAATCAAAGAACTTTTGCATGGTCCTAAAATGTGTGCAAGGGGCCTATGATTTGAAAGCATCCCAAAAGTAAACTTAACCTGCCACTGGCCAGATGCATTGTCTTTGAATGTGGTTTTCAATGCTGTTTCAGTGAATGTGAGTTTCACAGCTAGAGAAGTTTTAATGCTAAGTCTGTTTTCATTGTAAGACTATTGCTTTGTTTAGCAAATGTCTATCGGTGTTTGTGCTATAAAATTTGAAATAAAAGTTGTAAACTAAATCCAAATATCTGTAATCATTGTAGAAGTAAAGCATAAAACAGTATGCACACAGAGAGTTTCGGCCAGTGTTTATTGCAACTGGGGAAAAATAGCTAATAAATGGGACACTGGAATGGCTATGTGGGGAGGCTGTTTGGGAGGAGGGCTGAGTGGGAAGCTTCTGGGTTTGCACCCCCTGCAAAAAATCCAGCATGCTCCCCTGTCCCTGAAGTATGTTTTTGACTTGTTATACTGGTCTTTATAGAAGATGCAATCGTCATTATATGATGTGGATAACATAGCCTGTTTAAAAAGTGGTATGCAAAGTGTGGACTTTGTATTCGCTGTTGTGTTTCCAATGTTCATGTATACTTTCAAAGACAGGTTCTCATATTTGATGCAAAAAGGTGTCAGGAAAGCATGTTGCAGAAGTGAGATATATGCACCTATTTTCAATATGTTGTGTACATTGCACTCTTACAATCACACACAGACATACACATTTTGTGATCAGCATGGATGCAACTGTTTATGTATATGTGTTCGTATTTTTGATTAATTGATGTCCACATTTATACATGTATAAGACAATCTGAATGGGTATTGTCAGTATAATACTTTAGATGATGTAACAATGCAGTTGTTCTATTTATTTTTGTAGTGGAGTTGACATTTGTGAACTACTACTGACATATCCATTTTCAAGTGCATGGGTGCATGTGTACGAGTCTGAGTAAATATGTGTGCAGTCAATAACATGTTACTTCCCTTTGGTTGTGTTTTTACAAGGATTATAATAGCTTGAAGACTAACTGTGCATTAAAAATATTAATAGATTCCAATCATCTCTTTTCATGGTGCACTGCCAAGCAACTAGTTTGCACAATCGATGGCTAAGTGCTTGTGCAAGTGAGATTCACATTGAATGACTACAACTTGAACTTAAGAAGTATTTATGCATATAAGCTGACATATGCTATGGTTGTTCATGCTGTTTTTTGTATTGGAAAATGTTGTATCATAATATGGAAAACATGAAGTACTATTGCTATTGCCTTCCCCATTTGCACAGAGTTAAGTGGTGAGCAAACACGACTTCTACTTAATTTTGAAAAAAGTGATTTTTTTTCTATTCATTTGCCTTCCTCCGTGCAAACACACTAAGTAAAGAGGTACCATAGTCAGCACTTTGAACAATACTGAGTGATTTCTGTACAATTTTTTTTCAGGCTGGCATTACATAATTAAATGTGATGATTTTTTGCAAATCTGAGAGGCAATGACAACAGTGAAGTAGTGTCTAACAAACAACACCAGTCAATTGATTTATGTCAACAGTGTACATATGGATTTGCAGTGTTATACATTCACCCGTGTAAATAAATGTTATAGTACATATGTAATTTGACTGCCATTCACCATCGCTCAGCATTGGTGTGTGATGACAGACTCCATGCAAACGAAGTGGACAAAAAGTAAAGGCCTTTATTAGGGATTTATTATTTATGTGTGTGGTGTGTGATTCTGTTTTTGACAGGATTAAAGGTGTAAAAATGGGGTAGATAGGAAAGTAGTAAAATGGGCAGCAAGCAATGGGAAAAACAAAGTGGAAGCAGTATAGGAATGTGCAGGAAGGAATTGGAAAAGCTATCCACTTCTCAGACAGTTTAAAATGACCTTGGATAGAATATTGGATGAATTTGAACTGTCACCTCAACAAAGATGGGTGACAACAACACAATCATAACCAAAATAACTCTGGAGCAGGTACTTAGATACCAAAGACTCCAAAAACAAGCAAAATAAGTACCACAGATGAAGGAAAATAGTCGGCTCAATGATAGAATTCCAAAGCTGGTTTAATAGCTAATTCAAACACATAAATGCAATTCCACACACAGCACTTTCATCTAAGTTGCTAAGACTTCATCAGATGGAAACAATAAATGACTGAATAAACCATCTCATTATATAATCCATTCACTTAATTATCCAAGTAATCCACCAAGGAAGGTAAAGTCCATTGTCTCAATAAGGCATGTCATTTATATGGTTTTGAGAAAGTGTTGGAGTTAGGCCATGGAATCACTGTAAACCTACTTTTCTGTGAGGGCAAAATGCACAAGTTAAACACTAACTAAAAGATTAAACACTCAAACTTTTAAGCCAATTGGACCAAATCATGTGTGTCGAGAATATACATGTGCAAAGTGGAGAGCTATGTATGGGACAATATATATATATATATATATATATATATATATATATTTTTTTTTTTTTTTTTTTTTTTTTTGTGGGACAGATGCCCATTTTTTTTTTTACTTTATTTCAGTAAGAGAGGAAGGTTGGATAAGGGACATAGATATCTCAGGGTCAGGTTAGTATGGTAGGTGAGGAAACAGTTGCAGGCAAACAGGATAAACAAGACTGAGACAGGGACGGCGAGGGACACAAAAGGTTTGGGGACACCATGATTGGAGATAGGGAGGGGGCATCAGAATCTAGTCCTCACCCTCAGAACTGTCATCACTGTCTCCTTCCTCAGCTTGTTGTTGAAATGCTTGACACTTTTTTCTTTGCAGTATTCCAGTGAGCATATTCACCATATGGCTGAGCCATGCACTAATGGTACCTTCAATGACCTCATGTACAGTGCCTGGTAGCTACTGGCAGGTGACAAAATCACCATCTCCACCAATACTCCCAAAGGGTACCACTGCATGAGCTGCTGTCAGTTTACAGAAACTGATGACATTAGAAAGTTGTGAGCATGTGTATTAAAAAAAGAGAGATAAGGGGTGGGTTAAGAGACAAAAACGAAAAAGATAATTAGAACCATCATATGTCTCATACAATAAATTACTATGATATAAAAATAATTTTGCTTTTATGTTAACTGTGCTTTTCAAAAACCACAAAATAGGACTGAGAATTGTTCCAAGTAATCCTTGCAATATGTATATACTGCACATATACTTTTTCAAGTAATACAGATTAAGTTAATAACATATCATTTATGCCAATTTGGTTGAAATTAATATTTAATATTTTTTAGTCTGTGTTTGTTAAATTTGGAATTTGAACCCACAACATCTGATTACACTATTACAACTGACTCCTACAATTCTCTTGAGCTACACAATGAAGTATTAATGTGAGATGTCCCTACTCTGGGCCAGTAATCAAGAAGCTTTAATCCTCACAACTGATGCTGGAGAGGGAGGTTTACTTGGAGCAAAATAGATACACACAGTATTTCCAGATGCAGCTGTCTGCACCAAACACAATTTCCCTTAAGAGGACACAGGGAAGACACCTAGTCCAGAGTCTGGGTTTCCCTCTCTGTCTCCAGGTCCCAATATGACTCCCCACTGGCACAGATGTAGAGCTGAGTCATCAGCTGAGTGTTCCAAGCCAAGTCATCCACCACCCTCTCTTTGAAACCAGTTTTATGTGTCTAGGAACCAAATAGATGATACACACACACACATGCACAAACACACACACACACACACACACACACACACACACACACACACACGCACACGCACACGCACACGCACACACACACACCTGGGAAAAGCTGACAAAGATTTATCAGCTATGTCCAGACTATAAGGTACTTCCACCACCACCAGAACACTCCAATGCCAGCTACTATAAGACTCTTACAAGGTTACCTAATTATACTGAGTAAAATTAATACTAATACAAATGGTAGTATTTGACCAATATAACAAGGCTTTCAGGAGTGGCCACAGTGTCACCAAATAAATATAAATGCTCTCAAAAGTTCAAATATTCTCTAAAGGACCAGCCACAATGAAAAGTTTAAATACATTTAATAATAAATAATAAAAGAACATGAAAATACTATAATAAACACCAGTGTTTCAATCACAGGAAATATTAGAAATAATACAGATATCTAAACACAGACACAGAAAATCAGTACTTAACTAACCTCACTATTTTTTTTCCTGACTAATCTAAATAATTACTATTCCCTGGTTACTTACTAAAGAAAGGCAAGATGAAATGGGTGAGTCATCTTTCTTCTTGGTCAGGTTTCAAAAACAGACTACCCTGATATTTCTGTCTCATCTAGTATTAAAGCATCATTTTAGTGCTAGCTTACCTAATGACATCGCACACATCTTGGTCATCTGACTTCTAGTTCTCACTCTACCCCCTTTGCTAGAAACTGAACCAGAATTTAGCACATACATGTTACCATACACACAGATAGAGCTTTGCTGAGATGTATAATAGCATCTGGAAACTATAAAACCATTTCAAAACTTCCACCCTTCCAGGATAGCCATTAGTTCACCCCTAATGACCCAAAGTAAGACATCAGTTTGGGACAAGAATGTGATATAAAAGAACTTGAGCAAGATGGAGTGTATAAATACTTGGTAATTGATGAAGGATCAGCAATAAAACATGAACAAATGTGAATAAAGCTCAGTAAGGAGTACATTAGAAGACTTAAAATTAATCCTGAAAACAGCATTGACACCTCGGAACAAGATCCAAGCCATAAATCAATTTGTACTTCTTGTCCTAACTTAATGTTTTTGGAGTGACTGGCCCCAAAAAGTGTTAGATATACTGGATATTAAAACAAGAAGGATGCTACATACTCACCAAATGATTTATAAAAATCAGTGTATACCAAGATTGTATATTCCCCATTCTGAAGGAGGGATGGGCCTCCTTGAAACTGATTATATGTATAGATCTGCAATCATGGGACTCCACACTTATCTGCTGACCTCACAGGTCCAAATGTAGTGAAAGTTTTGAAACATGAGGAGAATAAATCTAAGATGACATCTCTGCTCAATTTATCAGAAGCATATCGAAGTCAAGCAGGAATGGAAATTAAACCAGAAGTAGATAAAATCCAGGCATGAAATGAATGTGCCAAAAAAACAAAAGAAAGAATATAAGGTGAAGTACCAGATGAGAAGGCAAGAAATGTGGAAAAAACATAAATATAGTTGCAAGTATAGAAAAGTTCTGGAAGAGCCTCATGTCGATCAAGAATGAATGCAGGAATGGTTGAGAAGAGGTGAATTCACATTAAGAAATGAAAGGTCAATACTGGCAGCCCAAGACACTGGGCTATGTACACGCTGGTTTACAAAGTCCATTGAACATGTGGGAGAAACAGACATATGAAGGTTTTGTAAAACCAAATTGGAAACAGTCACACACCTTGTTGCTGGTTGCGATGCACTAATGGCAGAGGGACTGTATACTGAACGGCATAATAATGTGGCGAGACTGTTACACTGGAGATTGTGCAAACATTATGGTATTGAAGTGGTTGTAAAACACTGGAAACATGAGCCCCAAAGAATCATAGAAAATGAAGTTTATATCATGGGATCACCTAATGCCAACAGTTCAAAAGATAGATGCTAGAAAACCAGATATAGTGGTCTAAGAAAAGAAGACAAAAGTAGCATTGATCATTGAAATTGCCACACCCAGTGACTACAGTGTGGCAATTTACAGAAATGAGGGCCATGTGGAAGAAAGATACCCAGACAATTCCAATAGTAATAGGAGCAGCAGGTCTTAGAAAAAAAGAATTTACACTCGTATTTAGATATGTTACCAATTCATGTAACACCATGCGAATTAAAGAAGGAGTCATTACTGGGGACATTGCGGGTGCTGCAGAGAGCACTTTTGGCTGACATCAAAGAGTAAAACAATACTAATTTCATGAACTATAATCGTACTTTGACTTAGGAATGGGGTGCATTCCCATCATGGTATTAGAAACCCAAAAGACTTGGAGAAATTAAAAACAATACAGTAGGATTTCTAATTATGTTATTCACAGACATTTCACCTCTGACTGCAATCAGAATTGTAAGATACAATCTTTGTGGCCTAAATCAGGTAATTTAATTTCACACTATTTTTCAAAGTTAGCTGAACTGAGATTAATCTCTTCTTTTCCAGTATCCTCTGTTATATTAATTTCAACAGTTACAATACAGTCTGGTCTACAGGTGTATTTCTTTTCTGTCCAGCAGGACCTACTGTTGGTACATTTTTAACACAAGTAGCTTTACAAATACATTTTCAACACAAGCATCTGTACAAATCAGTTTGGTAAGTCTAACTCCTCACATGCTACCCACTCAAAAAGCCTGAATCTAATATGCGACATCAACAAAACCTGCTGGAGAGACAGTTTTGTCTCCCAGAGGCTGCCCCATCTCTGGAATAGACTTCCTATACACATCAAACAAAGCACCTTTCCGACACTCTTCAAGTGCAATGTTGATGAGTGGATGGGAAACCACAAATTTTTCCCAGGGGTTCCACCTGTGTCCCTTATTGACAGGGGCAATAGATGCTGACTGAGGTTTCTTTTTAGGGATAAACTCTTGGTAGGCTTGGAAGGGCCCCAGAGCCATTAGTCTAGTAATCTCCTATTATTCTATGATCCTATACAAATTACATATAATTCTTTACATAATTCCAGCTAATTATGCTGGCATATGTTATACATCTACTGCCCTACTTCTCTTGGCATAGCTGGCAATACCTCACATCATCACCCCCCTTTGAAAACTCAAGCTAGTTTTTCAATTGACCATTGAGAAACATGGCTGGAGGGCATACGCCTGTCTGGGGACACATTATCCTATACCCTGTCTTGAGAACCCATCTGCATTGGCATTGCTGACCCCACTACTGTGCTGCACTGTCATGTCATATGCCTGCAACCCTGGGCTCCACTTAGTAACTTGGCATTTTGCTGGCTGGCTCAGTGTAGCCATAGATCCCCTTCAGACTCCTCTTGCCACCAACTGCAATTATTCAGCATCAGGGCCTCCTTATCATGGTAAGGCTTCATCGTGTTAACATCATAAAATTTGTGCCCCTGCCTCCTGTCAAGCAGGTTTACCATTTAGTTAACATCACTGACCTTCCTGACCACATCAACAGGTCACTCCCAAGCTGCCTGCAGCTTATTGTGTCTGACAGGAATGAGCACCATAACCTGGTGTCCCACATCGTAGCCTTGGGCTCAAGCATTCCTGTCATATCAGACCTTTTTCTGATGTTGGGCTCCTGTCAGGTTCTCCTGGACCAATCCCATGAATTCCCTAAGCTCCCTAAGCCTTGTACTGAGGTTTAGAACAGATGCCACAACAAACTCCTTGTGGGATTCACACTCACCCTGCTACTCATCATGAATCAAATCTAAAGGCCCCCTCAGCCTATGCCCATAGAACTCAAAGGGTGAAAATCCTGTGGATTCTTGGGGTACCTCTCTGTATGAAAACAGCAGATGGGGCAAATATTTGTTCCTCTCCCTCTTAAACTGTTCTGCAAATGCCTGTAGCATGCTCTTATAGTTTAGAATTTAACCTCTCCACAAGACCATTAATCTGGGGGTGGTAGGGGGTGGTCCTTAGGTACTTTACATCACAGCACTCCCACAGACAAGTAAGCAGGATATCTAGTAGTGTTCTATAACAAGTTGAAGGCTCTTGATAGATAGACCTAAAAATTTATGAGTGTATGTTTTTATAGTTTTAAGATTATGCTTTTTAGCTAATTGTTTTAATAGTGAGTTGGAATGCTTTATATTTATGTTTTATTGCACCTTTTACGACAGTATATTTTGTCTTTAAATTTTAAGTGTATTTTAGCTGTCGTGTGATCTGTTTTGATGGTCTATTTATATCTGGAACTGCAATTTAAAATTACTTCTGAAGTCATCCTGTAAAAAGAGGACAAAAGCACTTAACTGTTTTTAATATATTTTTGTGGTTACATTATTAACATTTTCATTGGATTATGTTGCTGTCTTGGCCTGTTCCATTTCTCATCCATTTGGCTTTGGTGCAGAGTTTGTTCTTCTTGGTTTTTGGTGTTTGCCATTTGTGCCATTTGTTTTGTTTTGGCTTTTGGAGTTTTGCACTGTACCATGGCTATGGAAGGAGTGGTTGAAGCAGTTGGCAGTTCACAATCACTTTTCCCTGAACACACGTCCAAGATGGTTAATATACAAAGATTGATTGGCAATCTTACTTTGTTAGTTGCACCACTCACTGAAAGGCTAGATTTAATTTTTCTGTGACAGATGCTTTTGGATACTGCAGCTGAAACTGATCTGAATAATGTAGCCAGTGGTTTAGGTAACTGATTACATTAGTGACTGTTTGATAAGTCAGCAGCTGCATAATAATTACTATAACATTCTGAGGCTTGATAGCTGGCCTAATGGCATTTTAGAATTTAATATTGACTCTAATAACAGTACTCATAACACCAATTTCTCTGATATGTGTGACTGCTCAGAGGAGTTGTATTATAAACTCCTGAAGTGTAAAACACTTCAACTAGAAAATAATTATTTGATCCATTGTGTTAGGTCTAAAATCCTCCTAAGGGGTTTAAGGATGTGGAAATAACCTATGGGACTTACTTGATGTGGAAATACCCTATGGGACTCACCTTTACATCAGGAATTTTTGTCTTTAATAGGCATGGTATTGAGTATATGGAGTGTTTGATTAAGAACAATTAGAAGATTATTGAGGGTCTTAAATCTGAGTGTAACACTGGAAAATACTATTATCAAACACAGTGAATACAGTCAGATTTATTTAAGTATAGAGAACCAAACTGCACAATTAAAGAACAGGAAAGCAAAAAAATTTAATAGAGACTTTAATGAATATAAAAGTGGTAATGCCTATCCTGTTGCACCTCTTCCCAAGTATAAGGCTATATCTCAGTCTGATGAGAAGCAGACACAAATTGTTGATTCTAGATCTCTTCTTCCTCTTTTGGGGAATAGTGACATTATTGATTTCAATCTCTCTTTTTCCAACAGTCAAAGATAATTCCTCCCTTTATAGAGATCAGAGAGATTAAAGGAGAGAAGAGCCAACAACCAATGGCAAGGGATGAGTCAGCCACCACCCCCAGGCAGAAACCAGTGGTCCAGCAGGAATCATATATACCCTCAGCAGCAGAACAATCGCAGATGGAGATAGTGGACAATTTGTCCACAGACAGTTTGTCTACTAATAATGAACAGTTTATGAATGTTGACTTTGCTTCTAATAATAATCATTGTAAAATTTTAACTAATGTCTGTAGGGATTTTAAAGTGTATAATTACACTAGTGTTGAGACTGATGATGAAACGAATGATTTATTATCAAAAGGTATGACATATGTTCCTTCTGAAAAAGCTAACATTGCTTATTTATTAATGAAAATGAAAAAGTACATTAGGAAACTTAAAGGGTAATATTTAACAAATGATTACCTATAAATGATTTTTTTTTTTAATTTCCAGTACTTTTAACCCCCCCACCCTACTTTGCAACTGTATGAGAAATTATGTGAAATTGATTTAAGGAACTTGTTGCTTAGTAGTATACGTGATACTAATTTGAATATTTTTAATGGTGAGAGGGAAATAATTAAAAAATTTAAAAAATAATTTGTTTAAGGATTATGAAGCCCGATAAAGGTGGGGGTTGTATTAATGGATCATGATGAATAGAAAGAAAGAATGTTGGATATTTTGGATGCGGACACTTATCACTTAGTAAGCATTAACAAATTAAACTTAGCTTATAAAAGAATTAGAAAAAAGATTAATGACATGTTTATTGAAGATAAAATATCTATAGAAGAGTTTAATTATCATAGTAGGCCTTCAACAATTACACCTACAATCTTTGGAATCCCCCATATTCATAGAATTATTCATGATCCACCCATGAGACCAATAGTTGATGGTAGAGGTTCACCCATGAGAACAATAGTTGAGGGTAGAGGTTCTATAGCTAGTGCCTGCACAAAATACTTAGATATTAGCTTGAAAGGACTATTGTCTGATGAGGAACAGGTATGTAAGGATTCCTGGAGTTTGGGGGAAAAAATAATCAGGTATGCAAAACATATTATTTGGAAAAAAAGAACAAGACTTAAGACAATGAATATATGAGCAGGTTTATGACATTAAGAACAAAAAGAGCAGCAACGTACTTGCAATACATATTATGGTCAACCCTGATCATCAGTTTAAATTCACTGTTCTGGAACAGATTACACCTAATATTAGGGGTGGGTGTCATCCTTTGTGGTTGGAAGTGAGAGAGATATACTGGCAACTATACTTCGATGCCTTTAGTTTACCCAGCTTTGAAAGAACACTGTTCTATAACATGTCTATTAAAGTTGAAGGCTCTTGATAGATAGACCTAAAACTTTATCCGTGTGTGTTTTTATATTTTTAAGATTATGCTTTTTAGTTAATTGTTTTAATAGTGAGTTGGAATGCTTTATATTTATGTTTTATTGTACTTTTTTATGAAAGTATGCTTTCACTGTAAATTTAAATGGATTTTAGCTGTCATGTGATCTGTTTGGATGGTCTATTTAAATCTGGGACTGCAATTTAAAATTACTTCTGAAGTCCTGTAAAAAGAGGACAAAAGTGCTTAAGTGTTTTTAATATATTTTTGTGGTTACATTATTAAAGTTTTCATTGGATTATATTGCTGTCTTGGCCCGTTCCATTTCTCAACCATTTGGCTTTGTTGCAGAATTTTGTTCTCCTTGGCTTTTGGCATTTGTAATTTGTTTTGTTTTGGATTTTAAACCTCTTTGTTTCCAGTGTCCTCTGTTACAATATATTAATTTCAATAGTTACAATACAGTCTGACATATAGGTGTATTTCTTTTCTGTCCAGCAGGACCTACTGTTCGTACATTTTTAACACAAGCAGCTTTACAAATACATTTTCAACACAAGGATCTGTACAAACCAGTTTGATATACAGATGACATATAATTCTTTACAAACTCCAGGTAGCTATGCTGGCATATTTTATACATCCACTGCCCTACTTCTCCTGGCATAGTTGGCAGTACCTCACATCATCACATCTCACACCTTTTGAAGACTTAAGCTAGTTTTTCCACTGACTATGGCTGGAGGTGCATAAGCCTGTCTGGGGACACTTTACCCTATATCCTGTCTTGAGAGCCCATCTGCATTGGCATTGCTGACCCCACTACTGTGCTGCACTGTCATGTCATATGCCTGCAAACCTGTACTCCACCTTAGTAACTTGGTATTTTCCTGGCTGGCTCGATGTAGCCATAGATCCCTTTAGGACTCCTCCTGCCACCCACTGCAATTACTCAGCACCAGGACCTCCCTATCATGGTAAGGCTTCATTATGTTAACATGGTAAAGTTTGTGCCCCTGCCTCCTGCCTAGCAGGTTTACCATGTAGTAAACATCACTGACCTTCCTTACCACTTTGAAGGGTCCCTCCCAAGCTGCCTGCAGCTTATTGTGTCTGATAGGAATGAGTACTATAAGCTGCTGTCTCACAGTATAGTCTTGGGCTTGAGCATTTCTGTCATACCAGAAATTTTTCTGCTGCTGGGCTCCTGCCAGGTTCTCCTGAGCCAAGCCCATGAACTCCATAAACCTTGCCCTGAAGTTTAGGACATATGCAACAACAGACTTGTAGGATTCAAATTCACCCTCCCACTCATCATGAAACAAATCTAAAGGCCCTATCACCTTATGCCCACACAACAACTTAGAGGGGGAAAAACCTGTGGATTCCTGTGGTACTTCTCTGTATGAAAACAACCGATGCAGCAAATATTTGTCCCACTCTTTGCTAAACTGGTCTGCAAATGCTTGTAGTATGGTCTTTAGTGTAGAGTTTAATGTCTCCACAAGACCATTACTCTGTGTGTTGTAGGGGGTGGTCCTTAGGTGCTTCAACCCACAGTGTTCCTACAGACAAACCAGCAGGTATAACATGAAATTGGCACCTCTGTCAGTCAGTATTTCTCTCAGGAAACCTATCCTGCTGAAAATCTCTAGCAAAGCATTTGCCACCATCTCTGCCTCGATGGTGGACAGACCCACCATCTCAGGGTATCTAGTAGCATAAACTGCTACCGCCAGGATATACTACTTCCCTGGGGAACATGGAGTACTCAGAGGCCCCACAATATCCATTGTTACCGTCTGAAATGGCTGCTTAATCACAGGCAAAGGCATAAAAGGAGTTTTAACCTTGTTTACCTGCCTTGACTACCTTTTGGCACTGTTCACAGGTCTTGCAGGAACCTGTTGCATTCCACTGCAATCTCAAGCCAGTAAACATTCTGTATAATACATCTCTTGGTATGCTTTATGCCCTTATGACCTGCAAAAGGAATGTCATGGGCTATGGCTAGATGTGCCAGATGGTAAGTTCTAGGCACTAACAAATGTACCTCATCCTCTAGCCCTCCCTCAGGAGTCCACTGCCTGTACAGTAACCCTTTGTTCCAGTATACAGATCCCCCCTTTTCCTTAAGGATCAGGTGCCTCCCTAGCTACCTCCCTCAACCTTAGTGTATGATCCAAGAGCTAAGCCTGTCTCAACTCTAGCTTTGTGACCCTTCCCAGCTCCCTTTCCACAGTAAGTCTGGCATCCTCTGACAGTGGTTCCTCACTGTCAGTAAAGGTGCTTCCACTCACCTCTGCCCTTGCAGTCACTCCATCCAAGGGAATATCAGTACCCACCAGCAGCCGTGGCTCTCCTTCAGGCTCACTGCTACAATGTAGCTCCCTCCCAGAAATAACCACCTCACCAGCCCTGGCTTCAGGTGTGGGCTCTCTCTGGGTCTTCCCCAAGCTACCAGCCCCACATACTTGTCTACAAGTCTGACTGCTTGTAACTGCATGCACACAGGATACTGCATTATCAAAATCATTCCCTATCGGAACATCTGTACAGATATTCTCAAACGCACCTACTTGCTTGCTTGATTTCCCACCCTCCCAGTCAAGGTGAACCCTGGCCAAAGGCATTTGGAATAGGGTAACTCCTAAAACTCTGACTGCACAAAATACTTAGATATTAGCATGAAAGGACTATTGTCTAATGAGGAGCAGGTATGCAAGGATTCCTGGAGTTTGGGGAAAAAATAATGTGGTAAAGTTCCATAAAAAAGATATGCTTGTTACTATAGATGTTAAAGACCTTTATACTGTGATCCCACATGATGCAGGTATACAATGGTTTATTGAGGTTATGAAAAAAAAATGTTTCTCAAGAATACATTAATACTTATGAAGAAATGTTTGAAATAGTTTTGAAAAATAATTTTATTTATTTTGAGGGTAAGCATTATGTGCAGGTGATTGGTATGGCAATGGGCTCTAATTGTGGCTTACTTTTGGCTAATTTAGTTATGGTATCCTGGGAAAAACAGTTTATTATGAATAGCACTTATAAGGAAGGCCTTAGATTTTATATGGGGTAGCCGAATGACATCTTTCTTATTTGGAAGGACTCTAGGGAAAATTTGACAGAATTTATTAATTTTATTAATTAAAGCACTGAGTTTTTTGTTTTTACTTATAAATATAATCATACGGCAATATCATTTCTTGATGTATATCTAGAGAAAGATATGAACATCAAGGCATATATAGCAAATATTTATAGGAAGTCTACATTTTCTAATACTATCCTTTGTTATACCAGTGTGCATCCCCTGCCTCAAAAAAGAGATTTAGTTAAGGGGCAGTTTGTTAGAGCTGCCCATATGGTTACTAGAGAATATGATTTTTTAAGAGAATGTCATCTGATGGAAAGTATGCTTCTGCAAAGAGGGTATCCCAAAACTATGGTTAGAAGGTTAAAAAAATAAGTGATTTCTAAAAGGCAGAGTGGGCATTTTAGCCCAATTTTATTGGATGGGTTTCATAACTCTGACAGACTTCAGTCAACTGTAACTGTACACAGAAATGTTTACAATTGTTCTCTTGTTATTAATTATAATAGTGAAAGAAAATTAATAAGATGGATTATGGAGAAAAAAGATATTTAGGGTCTATGTTGGAAAAAGTTCACAGTTTGGACAGAGTCCAGTTATAATTTGCCAAAGGGGTAGGTGTTTAAAGAATTTACTCTAGAGGTGTTACCCAGATATGGGTATGAATAAATATGGCTCTTGCCATTATTGTATATACATCATGTTTGGTGCTGAATTTATGCTTACTAGTAGGCTGACCAGAATGAAACATAATTACAATTGTCTGTCAAAAATTGTTGTTTATGTTGCTTTATTTCAGGTATGTAAACATATTATTTGGAAAAACAGAACAAGACTTAAGACAATGAATATATGAGCATGTTTATAACATTAAGAACAAAAAGAGCACCAACGTACTTGCAAAACATATTATGGTCAACCCTGATCACTAGTTTAAATTCACTGTTCTGGAACAGATTGCACCTAATACTAGGGGTGGGCATTATCCGTTGCAGTTGGAAGAGAGAGAGCTATACTGGCAACTATACTTCAATGCCTTTAGTTTGCCCAGGTTTGAATGAACACTGTTCTATAACATGTCTATTAAAGTTGAAGTCTCTTGATAGACATAAAACTTTATCCGTATGTGTTTTTATATTTTTAAGGTTAGGATTTTAAGCTAATTGTTTTAATAGTGAGTTGGAATGCTTTATATTTATGTTTTATTGTACCTTTTTATGAAATTATGCTTTCACTTTAAAATTTAAATGGATTTTAGCTGTCATGTGATCTGTTTGGGTGGTCTATTTAAATCTGGGACTGCAATTTAAAATTACTTCTGAAGCCATGTAAAAAGACGACAAAAGTGCTTAAGTGTTTTTAATATATTTTTGTGGTTACATTATTAAGGTTTTCAGTGGATTATATTGCTGTCTTGGCCTGTTCCATTTCTCAGCCATTTGGCTTTGGTGCAGAATATTGTTCTTCTTGTCTTTTGGCATTTGCAATTTGTTTTGTTTTGGATTTTTAACCTATTCATTTCCAGTGTCCTCTGTTGCAATATATTAATTTCAATAGTAACAATGCAGTCTGACATATAGGTGTATTTCTTTTCTGTCCAGCAGGACCTACTGTTCGTACATTTTTAACTCAAGCAGCTTTACAAATACATTTTCAACACAAGGATCTGTACAAACCAGTTTGATATACAGATGACATATAATTCTTTACAAAACTCCAGGTAGCTACGCTGGCATATTTTATACATCCACTGCCCTACTTCTCCTAGCATAGTTGGCAGTACCTCACAATATCACATCTCACACCCTTTGAAGACCTAAGCTAGTTTTTCAACTGACTATGGCTGGAGGTGCATAAGCCTGTCTGGAGACACTTTACCCTATACCCTGTCTTGAGCGCCCATCTGCATTGACATTGCTGAACCCACTACTGTGCTGCACTGTCATGTCATATGCCTGCAAACCTGCACTCCACCTTAGTAACATGGTATTTTCCTGGCTGGCTCGATGTAGCCATAGATCCCCCTAACACTCCTCCTGCCACCCACTGCAGTTACTCAGAACCAGGTAAGGCTACATTATGTTAACATGGTAAAATTTGTGCCCCTGCCTCCTGCCTAGCAGGTTTATCATGTAGTTAACATCACTGACCTTCCTTACCACTTTGAAGGGTCCCTCCCAAGCTGCCTGCAGCTTATTGTGTCTGACAGGAATGAGCATAAGCTGCTGTCTCACAGTATAGTCTTGGGCTTGAGTATTTCTGTCATACCAGACATTTTTCTGCTGCTGGGCTACTGCCATGTTCTCCTGAGCCAAGCTCATGAACTCCCCAAACCTTGTCCTGAATTTTAGGACATATGCAGAAACAGACTTGTAGGATTCAAATTCACCCTCCCACACATCATGAAACAAATCTAAAGGCCCTATCACCCTATACTCATACAACAACTTAGAGGGTGAAAAACCTGTGGATTCCTGTAGTACTTCTATGTATGAAAACAGCCGATGGAGCAAATATTTGTCCCACTCTCTGCTAAGCTGGTCTGCAAATGCCTGTAGTATGGTCTTTAGTGTAGAGTTTAGTGTCTCCACAAGACCATTAGTCTGTGTGTTGTAGGGGTT
This sequence comes from Protopterus annectens, assembly GCF_019279795.1. NCBI lineage: Eukaryota > Metazoa > Chordata > Ceratodontiformes > Protopteridae > Protopterus > Protopterus annectens. Next base: position 677,579,742 of record NC_056730.1, read on the forward strand.
GGTCCTTAGGTGCTTCAACCCATAGTGTTCCTACAGACAAACTAGCAGGTATAACATGAAATTGGCACCTCTGTCAGTCAGTATTTCTCTCAGGAAACCTATCCTGCTGAAAATCTCTAGCAAGGCATTTGCCACCATCTCTGCCTCGATGGTGGACAGACCCACCACCTCAGGGTATCTAGTAGCATAAACTGCTACCACCAGGATATACTACTTCCCTGGGGAACATGGGGTAATCAGAGGCCCCACAATATCCATTGTTACCCTCTGAAATGGCTGCTTAATCACAGGCAAAGGCATAAAAGGAGTTTTAACCTTGTCTCCTTCCTTGCCTACCTTTTTGGCACTGTTCACAGGTGCTGCAGGAACCTGTTACATCCCCTGCAATCTCAGGCCAATAAATGTTCTGCATAATACATCTCTTGGTATGCTTTATGCCCTTATGACCTGCAAAAGGAATGTCATGGGCTATGGCTAGAAGTGCCAGCTGGTAGGTTCTAGTCACTAACAAATGTACCTCATCCTCTAGCCCTCCCTCAGGAGTCCACTCCCTGTACAGTAACCCTTTGTTCCAGTATACAGACTCCTCTTTTCCTTAAGGATCAGGTGCCTTCCTAGCTACCTCCCTCAACCTTCTTAGTGTATGATCCATGAGCTAAGCCTGTCTCAACTCTAGCTTTGTGACCCTTCCCAGCTCCCTTTCCACAGAAAGTCTGGCATCCTCTGACAGTGGTTACTCACTGTCAGTAAGGGTGCTACCACTCACCTCTGCCCTTGCAGTCACTCCATCCGAGGGAATAGCAGTACCCACCAGCAGCCGTGGCTCTCATTCTGGCTCACTGCTACAAGGTAGCTCCCTCCCTGAAATAACCACCTCACCAGCCCTGGCTTCAGGTGTGGGCTATCTCTGGGTCTTCCCCAGGCTACCAGCCCCACATACTTGTCTACAAGTCTGACTGCTTATAACCGCATGTACACAGGGTACTGCATTATCAAAATCATTCCCTATCGGGACATCTGTACAGATATTATCAAATGCACCTATTTGCTTGCTTGATTTTCCACCCTCCCAGTCAAGGTGAACCCTGGCCAAAGGCATTTGGAATAGGGTACCTCCTAAACCTCTGACTGGAGTGGACTGCCCAAACAAGTACTGCTCCTCTTTAACCACTGCAGGCTTCACAATGGTTATGTCAGAGGCTGTGTCTCTCTTAGCAGTGGCCTGTTTTCCATCTACTAAGATAGGATATAAACTCCAATGATAATCTGGTATCCCTGTTGTCTCCAGACAATGTACCACTGACATACTGTTATTCTCATTTTCTGGCTCCCCCACCTTTTGTTCCTCACCTTGCTGCAGTGGGCATTTGTATGCTACATGGCCCCTCTGGTTAGATTTAAAACATCTATACCTTGATCCTGGCCATGTACCTAAACTAGTGGCTTCCCATTTTTGGTGGACTCTGTTGGAGTGGTTTAGGCTGCCCACTACTGGTTCCCTTATATTCATGTGCAGCATTGGGTATTCCCTTCTTGTGCAGTGATGCCCTGCTTGCTAAGTAGAGAACCCCCCCCCCCTTTTCCCCAGCTCATCTGCGAAGTTTCACTCTCATTCTGCTGAGATTTTCATGTCCTCAGGCAAAGTGCTAAGAGCTTGTTCCCTCACCAAAAGGTCTGTCATCCTTTCAAAAGTGGTGACCTGACACCCACTCACCCATCTATGAAAATAAGTGGTTAACTCAACAATATAATCATATACATTTTCATCTGCCTTGCATCTTTGCTCTCAAAACTTTTTTTCTGTAAATTTCAGGTGTTCATTTAAAACATTCCAATAAACATTGTTTTACTTTAGAAGAGTTTAAACAATCAGTAATAGACAATTTAGAAACAGCAGTTACAGCTTTACCATGAAGTAAGGTGGTCAGGAACCATACCCAGAGCCCTTGGTCAACATTATACAGTTTACATACTCTTTCAAATATATGTATAAAACTATAAAAATTATCACCCTCTGTAAACTATGGAAGAGATGTACTGACCTTTATTGCTTCTCAGCTGGGTTATTCCCTTTTCCATTACCTCCATGACCCTGATGAAGAGTCAGTATCTCCCTCTCATATTAGCACTGTTTCTCATTTTCTTCAGCCTCCAAATGCTGCAGACTCTTTGCTAATTCTAATTCCATCTGTTTCTTCTTTTTTGACCTCCAAACACCTCAGTCTCTCTCCTGACTGTAATTCCAAATGTTTGGCTTCCAGTTCAAGTCTCTTTAACTCCAGATGGATTTTTAACACCTCTAAGGAAAAGGTGAATTGCCCTGTTTCTGAGCACTGTACATCCCCATCACTAGGTTGGTTGTCTGTCTGCACTGCAGCTAAGATCAGACTTAACTCATTTCCTCTTTAGTCAGGTTGGCATGCACCAGTCCCTTGGCTTCACACACCTTGGCCAACTGGTGCTTTGTCAGCTTGCCATAATCCTCTGCTAACATCTTTGCTGGCTTTCCCTGACTAAACTCAGCTAGCAAAAAATAAATAAAACTGTTGTGAAAATGAAACTCTTTATGTTTACCTTGTGGCTGCAGACAGTACACGAACCTTCAGTGACAACTGCCTACCGGCTACAGAAGTTCAATTAATATCCACACCACTGCTCACCAATATGTGATATCCCTGCTCTGGGACAATAATCAAGGAGCCTTAATCATCACCACAGACACTGGAGAAGGACTTTCATGTGGGACAAAAATAGATATACATGGTATTTCCAGATGCAAATCTCTGCATAAAAGACAATTTCCCTTAAGAGCACACACGGAACACATTCAGTCCAGGGGCTGGGTCCCCCCTCTCTCTCTAGGCCCCCAGTAAGACTCCCTACTGGTAGAGCTGTACACTTGAGTCCTCAGCTGAGTGTTCCAAACCAAGTCTTCCACCTCCCTCTCTGTGAAACTAGTGTTCTGTGTCCCTGCTCCAAGTAGTGGACACACACACTCTTTGAGATTTGATTTTCACACACATGCACGCACGCACATGTGCGCTCACGCAGACACACACACACACACACACACACACACACACACACACACACACCTGGTAAAGACTGGCACAGATTTTCCAGCTATGCCCAGACTATAAGGTAGTTCCACAGCCACCAGAACACTCCAAAGCCAGCTACTCTGAGGCTCTTACAAGGATACCCAATTATACTATGTAAAATGAATACTAATACAAATGGTAGTGTTTGACCAATGCAGCAAGGCTTTCAGGAGATGCCACAGTATCACCAAATAAATGTAAGTACTCTCAAAGGTTAAAATATTCTCTAAAAGACCAGCCACAGTGAAAGGTTTAAATATATTTAATAATAAATAATAAAAGAACATGAAAGTACTAATATCTATTTACAATAAACACCAGAGTTTCGATCACAGGAAATACTAAAAATAACACAGATGGATAGATTCACACAGATACAGGAAAATAGTACTTAAACTAATCTTACTATATTTTCCTGACTGACCTAAAGAATTACTATTCCCTGATTACTTACTAAAACAAGGCAAGATTAGATGGGTGATTGGTCTTCCTTCTTGTTCAGGTTTCAAAACCAGACTACTCAGGTTTCAAAAACAGACTGCCCTGAGACTTCTGTCTCATCTAGTATTAAAGCATCATTTCACTGCTGGCTTACAGAATGACATCACACACACCTGGTCATCTGACTTCTGGTTCTCGCACTACCCCCTTTGCTAGAAACTGAACCAGAATTTAGTACATATGTGTTACTATACACAGAGATAGAGCTTCCCTGAGATGTTTTATAGCATCTGGAAGCTATAAAACCATTTTAAAACTTCAACCCTTCCAGGCTAGCAATTAGTTCACCCCTAGGGTCTATACAGTAGGATTCCTAGTCCTGGTTTTCACAAATATTTCATCTCTGACTACAATCAGAATGGTAAGATACATTCTTTATGGCCTAAATCAGGTAATTTAATTTCAGACTATTTTTCAAAGTTAGCTGGACTGAAATTAGCTTCTCTTCCAGTATCCTCTGTTATAATATATTCATGTCAACAGTTACAATACAGTCTGACATATAGGTGTATTTCCTTTCTGTCCAGCAGGAACCACTGTTGGTATATTTTTAACAGAAGCAGCTTTACAAATGCATTTTCAACACAAGTATCTGTAGAAATCGGTCTGATATACAAATGACACATAATTCTTTACAAAACTCCAGCTAGCTATGCTGGCATATCTTACACATCCACTGCCCTACTTCTCCTGGCATAGCTGGCAATACCTCACATCATCACAGCATGCTTGATTTTACAGGTAAGATATGCATGCTTAATTTACTACTAATGTATAGAAGAGTGATAGTTTTGATAAAATAATAATTAATTTGTGCTGCATACATACCCCTTGCTTCTCTTAGTCTTTCTAACCATTCAGTATGGGCTTCCATGTTCAATGAAATCTCCTGAGCAACTGTAAAATACAGGGAGAGAAAAAGAGAAGAGCATTATTTATAGCCATCTTTCTATGCCCACCTTTGAGTATAATTTAAAGTATCTTTATCTGTATACTTACACAACTGTGGGATGTCTGGAGTTTGAAACACATCCAGCCACTGGCTGAGTTGTGCCTGCTTGTCCCCTTTCAGGTCATTGAAGTGATGCCTGCATTGCATTCCAGTGCCTGGAATGTCAGTCACTCTGGAGACAGCCTTTGCAAGTCTATTCCAAGCCTCTGATTGATATTGACACCCAGTATAGCTTCCCTGTAAAAGTCTATGTCTGTGGTGCTTTACAAGGAGGCTAGTGGATATTTTGGATTCCTCTACACCCAATCTTTGTGCCCTAAATTGTACACCTTCCTTTGTAGCTCTTGCCATGTCCACACAAGTCATACACCAATAGTTGAAGTGCTTTCCTGACAATTTGTGATATTGCATTTAAAGGTAAGTGCACAAACATGTGTGTGATGTTAAGTGGAGACCAGCAATGCCAAAAAGAGATGAAGGCAATTTATAAATTAGGAAGGATAATGTGACAGCTGATATTAGTTTATGGGTTGGATGCTGATGTACCTGTTAGATTATTTAATTTTTCAGGCATATATCAGGGTGTAAACATTTTATGATGTGACATATTTTTGTTGTGGCTTTACACACTGATAAAAGTAGTTTGTACAGTGTGGAATTCAAACATACGTAAAATAGACAACACATAATTTTATACATAGGCATTTTTACCTCCTTGCCACAAAGGAAGTGTTTGTCAGACATGTTCATTAATTATATAGACATGTTTAACAGTGAGTGGTTAACCATGAAAGTGTGTGACTTGACAATGTCTTGGTTTATACATTCATGTGTATATGACTATCATTGAATTACGAAGTCCATACCAGGGCAGAAAAGACACTTTTAAGTACAGAAACGTAATTGTCAGTATCCCTCAATCACACATATAATTCATATACTATCCACTGTAATACACAGTTATTGCTATGTCTAATTATCTTTATATTGTTATTTATTTGTTTAAATTGAGTGGAACAGCATTAATAAAGCTTGGATTGTGCTAGCTTAGAATGTTGGCTTATCTGCATTGTGGCCATGAACTTACACCAGTTGCCACAAGGAAGAGTGGGCAATTGCTGTATCTTTTGCAGTCGTTATTGTGCAGACTGTCCATTGCAGCTGAAGACTTGTTTGTCACATATGCTCATTAGTTATCTATACACATTAATGTGTTGAGTGATTAACCATGTATGTGCATGACATGAAAGTTCAGAAAATAAATATTTTATTTTAGAACCATAATTGTACCATAGTTAGACATATAATATATGTGATATAATGTGAATGCTCAGTTCACCTGCTATACATAGTTAATGTTATGCATAATTATTTTTGTATTGTTATTTTTAATATACATTACAATGCAACCACATTAATAAAAGCTGGAGTTTGCTGAATTAGAGCCTTGATTCAGCTGTGTCATGGCCCTTAACTTTCACATGTTGCCACAGGTAGAGCTAAGCAGCAGTTCTATTGTTTGCACTCATTACTCTGAGAGTGCTGACCACAGTGCAATGCCATTTAGCATATTTGTGCGATGGAAGACCACACACGTTACAATATATCTTTTTCAGAAACTGTCAAGTCTACAGGTGTTGAGGAAGCATGCTAACCACCACACAATGTCAATTAATGTGTTTGCACAATGGAAAACACAAGATATAACAATGTTTCTTTTTGAAATTGACATTGTCTGCTTATTGTCTGCAGGTGTTGTGGAACAGCAGGTGTTGTGGGAGTGTGCTGACCGCTGCACAACATCGACTAGCAAATTTGCACAATGGAAGGCAAAAGCTGTAACAATTTATTTTTCCTGAAATTGATAATGTCTGTTTGTTGTCTGGGGCACTATGCAATGCTTGCTCAGAGGTGAGTAATGTATAAACGAGAGCAGCAAGGCTCAACATGTATTATTCTTGTAAAAAGTGTTTATTCTTTTTCATTATTAAAAGCTAAATGTGTGGGACTTGTACCATGATCTATATATTTTATGTGCTTCACTGTGTTTACCAGATGTGCTATACACACACTTGATTCACAGCTGTAATTTATGCTGTCCTTATCATAGGCAAAACACCCATTAATTTTTATTTATCTGTTTCACTGTATTTGCACTAAGCCACATGTCACACAAATATTATTATTTAAAAAAAAAAGAAACATAAACAATATTACCTTACAGATTTTTACACAACTCTGGATTTGAACTATCATACTAATGAACCTACCAAACACACTAGGAGTGTCATCAGGAAAGCAAATCATTATAAATACAAGCAAGTCCCATTCCCTCCACAGTAGTAACAAGACATATACACTTGTGCACTCTCATTTGTTTGTAATTGAGCTGCTTACAGATTTATTGTAATGAGTGATCACATGACCAGTTATGAGTATTGTTTGCACCAATGCAACTATTTTCTCTTTGTATTGTGTTCATTCTTCTCTTTTCTGTGCTGTACTCTCACACATGCACTCTATAGGGAATTTTGTATCATTGCACTTTAAATGTATGATAAAATGATATGACAGTGAAAAACAGTTTTCAACAAAGGCAGGAGAGTTTGGCTGTTAGTGAACAAAAATGAGAAATGTGTGATATTCACTTCCATTTAAAACCTTGCTACAGTTACGTCTGCATTTTGTAAGTGCATTCTGGGTGACACTCAATATAGGTAAGGTAGTCTGAATTTCTGTTCTATCTTCCTTCTCCCTTCCACTAATCATTCACAGTTGCAATCCATTATCAACTAACACTGAGGTAGTGTCTACATTATGTTTACACGTGCTACACAAAGTCAGAAGTTTGGGATTCAGCAATTCTAATGAGTTCACTCCTCATTTGCATCTTTGCCATGCTCAGAGGCCTGAATCTATATTATAAAAAGGTAACCGTGTGGCTAGAAAACTTGAAGGTGAGGAGATTTGTGTATTTGGAGAACACAGAAGACTATTATTCATTTTGATTTGTGTGCAGAGAAGGCTTCTAATCTTACTAAGGTATGATTGTATTTTTCAAGTACATTCTAGATATTTTAACATTTCACAAAGAAAATTTTATATATGTGTATAAGAAAATGGAATTTTTACCTGTATGCACTTCTTATAGTTCACTGCTGGCATAGGCATTTTTGACAGGCATTTTCTTTTTCAAACAGATAGCCTATTAACTTTCTTGACAAGTGTTATTGTTAAAACTTATCATACAATTTTCTTAAGTTATTTCAGGGGAATGTAATGTACTATATTGCCAATGACACAGGAGTGTTATGCTTCTAACATGGCCCATAGACACCTCCAGAGGAGTGTCGGGTACAGTGAGAGGTGACTGGCAATCATATAAAATTGGCTTTAAATGTGTACACATTTTGTGAGAGTTGTCTTAAAGTATATATAACAATTGCCTTATGTGGTATTCCTTTGTTTGTACAAACTTTTCATTTGCTTGTTTTTTTTTTTGGGAGGGGGGCAAGTACAATTTGTGTGTTGCCACAAGGAAAGTTGTGTTTCAAGAGGTTTGCACTCGAAATTGCATAATCATCCTGTTATTTCTGTGGTAAGCAATGCATTACTAAAGTGATTTTCTGTTTTTTTTTGGACCAAACATTGTTTTGTCTGTGAGTGTTAGAACACAAAAAGCACCAACAGACTTTCCAAAACAGTTTATTGGAGATAGAATTGAGCCTCTGATATATGCTTTTGTCCACCACAATGTATAGACTTCTTCAGAATGAAAGTGACAACAAGCAGTCAGCTTAAATACACATGAAAAAACACACACTCTTAATCATTCAATAATAAAATATTCAATAATAAAATAAAGTGATATACCCTATAAAAAACACTCATACAGCAATAGTTCATAAAATAATAAATGACGATGTGTACCATAAGACATACAGAGAAATGCATGAATATGTTTAAACACGAAAAAATCATCATCTAATAGCACACACAGATTTCAATTTAAGAAAACAAGTAATAGAAACTACTTCATTAAGACCAGGTGGATGCCCAGCATTACACCTTAACTGCCATTTAAGTTCTAAAAATTCTAAAAACAAATCAATGGGTCCACCCCTAGGGTCATGTTCAATACTGTCAACAACAATGAATTTGAAAAAATGTGTAGGATAATTCTTAATATGTTTGTATAATGCATTACGTTTATCCATTTTGCCAGTGTCATAATTGTGTTGGTAAATTCTGTATCTTACCTGTCGAACAGTTTTGCCTACATAAAAACAAGAACAACAAATGTTGTTTTGGAAAGTACGTTGGTGCTTTTTGTGTTCTAACAGTCTAAGGTGTCCTTATCATTTGTACTTGTCTGTGAGTGTGCTATGGTACGACCACATAATCTTCAATTTTAATAACTGAAATGTGTGTCTTCAGTGCTTAATGTTGAGAATATGTATGTGTATATGAGCAGGAAATTAATTATGTGATATTTACATATTGTATACTTCTCTGTTTCATATACCTTAGGATTATGACACCTAAATGTACAAATCCATGTAAACCCCCTTTCAGAGGCTCTGAAAACAATGTCATAGTTAAGGCATTTAGGTGCCACAGCACCTTACTGTTTGAGAGAGGATGTGGGGATATGGCTGACAGAATGCAGATTTGGAACCAGATAGTCAATGTTGTGAATGCCATAGGGGGTCACCAGGATTTCTGAGCAGGTGCATCATAGGACCACTGATATGATTTCATCAGCTCAGAGGAGAACAGCTGTGGTTATCCATGAACAGCTGGTTATGAGGGGGGGGGGGGCTGATCCACCACTGACACCAAATGAAGAGTTCCTTTCCACTATCAGAGATCCAGAGGGTTTAGTGGAAACTGCACACCAACATGTGACTGATGTCGGTGCTGGTGTTTCTGGAAGGACAAGCATGTGCCAGGCGGAGGTTCAAGGTAAGCTTGCATATGGCAAGCTGTAAGATTTGGTTGTATAGTTAGGGTTCCTATCAGCAGACTGAAGATGCATGTTTTCGAATGTGTCTTGGTTGAATTGACAAAACCGAAACTGCAAAATATCGAAGCACCATGTAAGCTAATTCTTTCGCTGGGAAAGAATTTGCTTGGCCGATTTGGTAGTTAGCCGTTTTTGGCACTGTAGTCCCTTGGAAAAAAATCGCTGTTTTGACAGTTTGGTTTTGTAAGCTTTCGCTTATATGGAGTCGATTAATCACCGTTCACTTACCTAAGCATTCGATGATCCAATATAGACCCGTATAGTTAAATATAGATACATTTAACTAATAGTTCATGGGGGGTTTTTTGATGAATTTATTGATAAATGAATCTACTTAATGACATATTTTTCTGTTCATTACACATGGGCTTTGGGTGGACGTGTCAGCCAAGTTTCAGTTAGAATTATTGTTAATAGACATATAGGCAAATATTGTGGATTTACTGTGCCCCTGTGTTATTGTAATCATGATGATTACATCACTACCTTGCTTCACGTCTTCCAGAACCATCCTTCCTACCAAGTGTGGAATCATCTGCACATGGTAAAGCAAAATATTTCTTTGATTATTGATGAAACTTTGTCAGATATATGCATTTATCTTGTAAGTGTGAGGTGGGTGTAATGAGTGTTGTATGTATTGCTGCACCATCTCTGATAGTGTGGCCAGTGTAAGTTTATGATATAAATTGCTTTAAATATTTAGTGTAGTTATTAATTTCTTTCATGTGTTTCACAGGTGATCCTTACAGTGGAAGAGTTGGACTCTTACCATCTGATGTCAGAGTGTCAGCAGACTTTAATGATGATGATGGTGGCCAAACACAGGCAGATTCAGAGCTGCAGAGGTTGAACTTGACAGTGAGATCGATATTCAGCCATCCCCTGCAGTTCCTTCAAACACAATCAGTAGGCCTGTGCAGACCTATTCCACTGAGCCCTCAGGTATTGGTACAGGTGGAGGGTGATACACTTGATCATGGTAGTGTGCTTACTGCAGCTTCAATGCCATTTGACTCCGTCCATAGAAAAAATATGGGTGAAGTGCCACACAGAAGGGTTGTTAGGGGTGCGTGGAGGAGGCCTAATGTCCACCCTCCACCTGATACTGATGTGTCTTTATGTTCCAGTCGACATATATTTAGGGCCATTAAGGAGGCACAAGCACATTTCATGAAGGCCTCCCAGGATATACTTAGGGCTGTAGTTGTGGCACATGCTGACATGCATGACTGCCTCCACTGTGTTGCCAACTCAATGGATCGGATGAATGACATGATGAAATGGGCAGTGTCTGTGAAGAAATATCTGCTGGGAGGGGGACAGCATCTACGTGGATGTAGGTCAGCAACATTATATGATGTAAGCCAATGTGGCTGAGCCCAACCATGCTCTCGTAGTGGCACTACTTCCACTGCTCTATCAGTGATTGAGGTGTCCACACCCAGATGTGGCAGGCCATGGGGTTGAGGTCCTGGCCATACTCATGAGGAGTGCTCATCTGGGAGACAGCAGTCACATTTACATAGCAATAGCACATGTGACCATGGACATACCAGTACAACTCCTGACAGAGCCGGTTCTTGCAGTTAGTGATGGTAACAATTAACTATTACCACTACCATGCATGGCTCACACCTGTCCAACATACCAGGATGTAGAGCTAGCACAGAGCTTGGCTGTGTTCTTGCAGACACTCACACACACATTTCAACTTGACTGCCCAGACACACACACACACACACACACACACACACACACACACACACACACACACACACACACACAAAGCAGTTACATGCGTCATTCACAAGACTTACAGCTCATTCTCTTTTAGTTGCCATTTGATACTTTATCCATATTTCTGCCTGCCTGTCTTCCTTACTCACATGCACTCACTACCTTTTGTGTCAGCCTAGTCCTCCTGCACCCCCAAATAACACCCTGTGCAAGTGATGATAACTGTGCTATATCCTTGTTTTCTATCTTATGGATTCAGGGATACAAACATTTTTTGTGTGATGACCAGGGTGCGTAGCTGATTGAGTGCTTAGTATATATGTGTTTGTGATGCTCGTTTGAAAATCGTACTTTCTTCCATGTTTTTGTAATATGTGTATCTTTGATGCATGAGGCCTATTAGTTGATAGTGAACAGATCTATTGATATAAGTCATTACTGTCACATATTGATGTCATTGGTGTAAAAATTATCCACCTTCTACTTAATTACATTATCAAGTAACATTATGCAAGGATCTGCCATTCACTCGAGGCACTCCTTAAAATGGAGAACATCAATATCTGTGCAGTGACTGAGACCTGCTTCAAGGCTCTAGAGAGCACCCCTGCATTACCAGACTATAACTGATACCACACTTTTTGGCCATCTAACCTGGACCAAAACACCAAAGGCGGAGGTGTGTCCATATTCATTAAGGATATCCACACCTCCAGGCTAGTTGCACAGCATAATTCATCCGAGGTTATCCAAGTGCAACTAACTCTGGGCAAAACTGCAATCCAAATTGTTGCTTGCTACAGATCCCCCACCATGCCCCAGGATTCCCACTCCTCTTTTCATGATATACTGGAAAATATTAGGGTTCACCCAAACACCCTAATAATGGGTGCTTTCAACTACCCCACCATTAACTGGGAAACTACTCATGTACCAACTTCTTCGCTCAACTCTTTCTGGAATTCATAAATTCCAATGCCCTGGATCAAGTTATCCACACCCCCACCAAGGGCAACAATATCCTAGACCTAGTCATTACCAACATGAGTGACTGGTGTTCCACACCTGAAATCAACTCCTCATTGGTCAGATCCGACCATAAGCTAATTACCCTAGATATCTGCATCTTGCCCCCACCCACCATTAAGGAAACCATGGTAAACAGATTCTCCAAAGCCAACTTCATGCTTCTTAAGACAAAAGTGGTGAACTTCATAATACCCATGCAGATGGACAATACAGTTACGACTGCTGAATCCTACACAAATGCAGTCTATAAGCACTTACACGAGTGCATGGATCATACTATCCCAAACAGAACCAAGATGTTATCCTCCAAAAAAAGGAAGCCAATCTGGTGATGCCTGCCATAAACAAACTCTACAACAGAAGGAAGAATCTGTTGCAAAAGAGAGTAAAATCCCATGAGTGGAGGAGCTGCCTGGTCAGCCTCAGTAAGAAGCTGATATCCCTTATAAGATCCTCCAAAGCTAGCTACAAAAACAAAATTGCCACTGATTCTAAGGGCAACCAAAAAGCATTCTATAGCTAAGTCAAGAATCTCAATGGCAACACCCAGATCTGCTCTGAGTTAGAGCACAACGGCATGAAAATTACAGAACCAACTGATATTGCCAACATCCTGGCAATGCTAACTTTACCCCCTTCTCACTCCCTAAAGGGCCCATATCTATACAGGAAAAATGCAGAGTCCCTGTAATTGCATCTATGCAGGTAAAAGCTGCACTCTCTAAAACCAAAAACACAGCATCCATGGGACCGGACAACATCCCAGGCTGCGTTTTACATGAACCTCAGAACGAACTGGCTCCCACCTAAGCACCATGTTCAGTCATAGTCTCACATCAGGCTTTGTGCCCACTGAATGGTGCACAGCAGCAGTTATCCCACTCCACAAAGGTGGAGCCACCACTGATCCTGGAAACTATCACCCTATTAGCCTGACGAGCTTGGTCTACAAGGCCATGGAACGTATCATCATGGAACTCATAAACAAAGACATTGGTAACTTCCAAACTCTGGGCACCACCCAGTTTGAGTTTGTGAAAGGCAGATCATGCCTTCTGAATCTGATTGACTTCTTTGAGGCAGTCACCAAAACCGTAAACAAGGCTAAGGTGGTTCACACAGCCTATCTTGACCTTGCCAAGGCTTCAACACCACTCTCCATTCTGGAATTATAGCTAATCTCACTAAACTAGGTATAAATCCCTACATAACAAGATGGGTTGCCAACTGGTTCACTGACAGAACCCACACTGTAAAAGTTGCAGACTCCAAATCAGACTTCAAATCAGTAACAAGTGGAGTACCACAGGCTTCAGTCCTGGGATGTCTCCTGTTTGGTATCTACGTCTTTGAAGTACAGGCTAACACAGAAGGCCTCTGGCTAATGAAGTTCACAGATGACTGCAAACTAGGAGCCATAGTCAAGTCCCCAAATGATGTGGACATCCTACAGAAGGGCCTCACTGAGACAGGTGCCTGGTGTCAGAGGCATGGCCTCAAGCTCATTGCCAAAAAGTGCATTGTCATCCCCTTGGGTAAAACTCTGTACCCATGAACTACCATATAAACGGCAGTCTACTTAACGTTGAATGTGTGATAACAGATCTTGGGACCCAGGTGGACAGTAGTCTCTCCTTTGATAGTCACATCACCACAGTAGTCAGGAAATCCTTCTATGTGGCACACTTCATCACAAAAGGGCTCTCATCCAGGAAAAAGAGGTCATTGTTCCCCTCTACTCGGTACTCATTAGACCCATTATAGAGTACAACACCCCTTTTGGAATGTACCTCACAAGACATCTGCAATAGCTGGAAAGGCCACAGAAGTACCTCACAAAGAGGATTACTGGCCTCAAACAGATGCCCTAGACTGACTGTCTCAAAAAACTCCAGCTTTACTCTGTAGCATATCACCTACTCTGAGGAGATCTCTGCCTAACATATAAAGCTATGTTAAACCCAGAGCTGTTGGACATGCTACACCTTAAGAAATCCCCGTCCCTCCAAGCTACATGCTCTAGGGACCTAAACCTTGTCACCACATTAAACAGGACATGGTGGAGGGATAGAGTCCTGTCCCAGAGAATTCCTATACTCTAGAAAAAGCTACCCATATATATCAAGCAGAGTTCTTCATTAGCACTCTTCAAGAAAAATTTTGATGAGTGGATGGGAAATAGGAAATACACCCCTGGGATCACTTCTGTGGCTCTGCTTGACAGGGGCACTGGAAATTAACTTTCTTGGGTTGTGCAAGCCAGGGAACCTTGTTGGCTAGGCTTACTTAGGCCTTTGGCATGATAGCCTAGTACCTACATATGAACCTATTTGTATTATTAATTATTTATTTTCCTATTCCAGGTTCAGTGGTCACCTTGATAGTCTGGCAGTTACAAGTGTTTTAATTCAAGGCTGACTCTGTGTGATGCTAGCAGTACACTGCCATTACATTTATTTATTTTTTTTATTTATTTAACATTTGTTTACTGGGAAAGTTCAACTTGGAATGAAGCCAATTTTTAGTGGAGGCCAAGGGAGAAACACTCCAGATGCATGTCTTTGTGATGTGGGAGGAAACCAGAGTAACCAGAAGAAACCCACATGAATGCAGGGAGGACATGCAGTATCTGCACAGAAGGCACCTCAGCTGGGAATTGAGCCAGAGAACCTCTTGCTGTGAGGCAACAACACTACTGCTGCTCCACTGCACCATCCGATACCCATTACATGAGTAAGTAAAGGTTGTGAGTGTTGCCTAGCATCAATTTTACTGTATGTATGTGCATAAGATGTAAGCTTTACCCCCCTAGGTGATGAACGTGTGCTATCCATTGCCTCTTGGCAGGATGAGTACATATTCTGCATGCCTACATCTATCTACACCCACAGTGGCTGGTGGTTCTTCCTCTAACTCCTTACCTGTGTGTGACTGTGGTGACCTTGCCAGTGGTGGTGGAATGTGTGCCCCTTTCCCTTGGTGATCTTGCTAAAGCTGTTTTCTCAGGATAATATTATGAGGGATAGCATGGACAGTGAAAATTTCAGCACAAGTACAGGGATTGTACTGCAGGGCTCCTGTTGATGTATCTAGGCACCAGAACCATGACTTAAGCAGCCCAAACATGCACTCTGTGATATTTCTTGTTTGAGTGTGTGCCTGATTCTAGAATGCTTTGGTGAATCTGTGCATTTCTGATGGGCATCATCAGCAAAAGCTTGAGTCCATACTCTGCATCTTAAGTAAATGACCTTGTGAGATATCCTCTTTAGAAATCCTCTGATACAGTTGAGAGTTGTGCCAGATATGGGACTCATGGTAACTGCCTGGGTTGCCAGTACACACATTCAGGATGATTTCCTTAGCATTACACATGGCCTAGGAGTTAATGGAGTGGAAGCCCTTTCTGTTTATGTACACCCTTCACTGTTCCCTGGGCGGTGCTTTGGGTTCAATGTGCATACACTCTATGGCCCCCAACACTTCAAGTGTGGTACAGGGTAGGAATCCTGCATAGTTGTAGATCTGTCCTCAAGTGTACGAGGAAAATTTATGTAGTTTATCCCAGGGACATGTTATAACATAGCATTCAAGAATTTATGTAGGATCCTGGATGCTGATGCCTGTGACACCCCCAGCATATCCCCTGTTAATTTCTGGAAAGTTCCTGTAGCTAATATTCTAAGTGCTACACATACTTTAGTGTCCACATGTGTTGGTTGCCCTCAGTTTTCCCTTGCTGTCAGTTGAGGATGACAGAGATTACAGAGTTCCTGTACTGTGTCTCTATCCACTCTGTAGTGCAGACCATGCCGAGGCCTGTTAGTAGCTGCAGCTACATAGACTTGGGCCTGTTGCACATGCACATGTATAAGAGCAACAGCAGCCCCTAACATTGTTTCCATGTAAAGTAGTTTCCATGATTGTATTCCAATAGATTTTGGAATTTGAGGCCAAAACCTGCACTAAGTGTACACGATTGCTGTATAGCTTGCTAAATAGCTTTTCCATCTTTGACTGGTTAATTTGCATGCAGTTCAGCTGCTTATGCTGTAATTAGCATGCCACAATGTTTACCATGTTTGCACAGCTCTATATGCCATGTAGACTCACTTACTAAATACGAAAAAACTCACTACCATGTGTGCATCATGCCACAACATGCACACAGTCTTAGCACACTATGTAGGCTTTACTGAAATCAGGGAGAAAATCCAAAAATGGACCAGCACAATGGTAATGCAGCTAAAATAGATTTATTGTAAGCATCAATGCCTTTTATAATAAATAAATGGCTTGCAAACCAGTTTCAGCTATAAAAAGCCTTCTTCAGTGCTGAAACAAAAATATTCAACAGTTAGGTAGCTCCACCATCCTGGTCTTATATAGGGAGACATTTAAAGACATATTACAGAGAAAATGTTAATTATTAAGTAATATCAACATATCATGAGTCACCACAAATAAATAATATCAATAAAGACATAGTACAAACACACCATTAATCATCCAACTGCTCTTTTTAAATTTATCATCATAGATAAAATCCAAATGCATAGAAACTTCAAAGCAGGTTGGCATAATAAACTTGACAACATGGAAACAATGTGGATAACCAGGTTAGGGGCTTTGTTCAAACCTGGATTAAATGAAATGGAATAATATGTTAGCCTGCTTGCTTATGCATAATGTACTATCACATTGTCTTATTAATATGTTATGTTGGTACAATGTCTTTATTGATATTTATTTGTGGTGACATGATATGTTGATATTACTTAATAATTAACATTTTCTCTGTAATATGTCTTTAAATGTCTCCCTATATAAGACCAGGATGTTGGAGCTACCTAACTGTTGAATATTTTTGTTTCAGCACTGAAGAAGGCTTTTTATAGCCGAAACCAGTTTGCAAGCCATTTATTTATTATAAATGGCATTGATGCTTACAATAAATCTATTTTAGCTGCATTACCATTGTGCTGGTCTGTTTTTGGATTTCTCCTTGCTTTGGTTTGGACCGTGCACTCTGTCCCTCGTGCGTGTTTTTGGTTTCTTCCTTTTGTTTACTGAAATCAGCCCATTATGTGCATTTACCTTAAATAACTGCTATTTCCAAAAGAATCCAAGCTACAAAACTATACTTTGTAAGTGAGATTTATGTAACAGAAGATGTTACCCCCACTGAGTCTTGTATGCCTTAATTATTATTTACATCTTGTCTGAAATTATCCAATGACTGCATGTGATGGAAGGTAAATAAGATACCTATAACACATCCCTTGTTTTAGTTACATTGGCTATTTCAACTGCTATACTAGTTTGTGCAGCTAGGTTTGTGGGACACAGGACTCAGTTTAAGTTGCCACAGAATTTTCTAGTTTGTGTGGCTGAATGTGTCCTATAATACCCCAATCATCAAAGACAGCAATGGTTGAAAATATCTTTATCAACAAAAGAAAAGATGGCACAGTGACACAATGTTCAGCATTGCTGCCATGCAATATTTGCTTGTCCAGGTTAGTTCTCAGTTTGGATGCCTTTTGTGTAGAGTCTGCATGTCCAAACTGTGTCCAGTATTTTTTCACTGTTTCTGCCGCTTTCTTCACACATTCCAAACTTGTGCTGTAGGTGAACTAGTGATCCTCTAAATTGTTGATGGATGTGCAGACAGAGTGAGTGTGTTTGTTTGGATGTGTCTTGTGATGGTTTGGCATCCATGTTCAGAATGAGATGATGTGTATCTCACCCACTGAATGCCAAGGCAGCCTCCATCTCACTCACTGTCCTGCACCAGATTAAGCAGGTCATCAGGGAATGAAAGAATTAATTAGTTACTAACAAATATTATTCCCAGGATTCAGCAAGCTCTGCATAGCATGCAGGAATAGTGCAAGAGCTGCTGCAGGCAATATGGCTGCCGTGCGATCCAGGAATAACCTCCCAGGACGTGCATGAGTGCTCCTGCACCAGCACAGCCTCTGTATGCTAATTACCTTATTTGCTGGTGAAAACCATGCAAATGAGGTGAATTAACGATCTAGGAAGCAGGCAGACGTCCGTGCAGGAATAGTGTAGACTGCAGAAATGTATTCAGCCAGTAGCTCATACAAATGCATGTATTAGAAGGGTTAGGCATGCCAAAGGCCAAATATATGGCCATTGGCATGAAAAATAATTTCAAAATTACAAAAATTAACTTTTTTTGGCTGATTTCAGCCGTTTAAGCACAGGGCAGAAGTGCGCAAACAAGATCAGCCTGAAAATAATGAAAAAAGCTGGAAATAAGCTTTTAAACCAAAATCATAATTTTACCATAATAGTCAATGGCATGCATAACACAACAAGACCATGGAATAGTGGTTGCTAAGGGAGAAGGCTGATTGTCAGTTTTGTAACCATGCATTAGCAGTCAATCCTATGCAAATGAGGGCAATGATACTGAATCACAGATTTCCCCTCAGTGCTAGCTTGCACCCAATCATGTAGGTGCAGTAAGACCATGGTGTAAGCCTAAGAGCTAGATGACTTCATAAGGGGGGGTGACGTGCATGTTGTAAGCTTATTGGAGCTCTGTGGCCTGTATTTGCCCTTAGCTAAGCACAGCTAAGGAAGGGGGTGTGTCTGAAGCTGCCTAGCAGTCTTTACAATGCGTAAACGGGTGTGCACATCATGCACCGGGTTTAAAAAAAAAAAAAAACAGGAAATAGCAACTCCGTTCACATCTGAGCACTAGGTTTGTGTGGCACATCTCAGGGCTTAAACAGGAAAGCAATGGGAAGGGAAAACAGCAGTAGGAAGGTAATCAAGGAGAACTAGCATAGCTGGTAGGTGAAATGTATCAGAATCAGCCAATTACACAGGCAGCAGCCCAGACCAGCCCAGCACACAGTATAAACTATACAAACACCTTTCTCTCTGGTTTTTCCCACAAACTCTACATCTCTGGTGTACACAAATGGGGAAATTTTACCTAACAAAAGCAACAAAATGATAGGGGATGCTTTCACTCTCATAGATCAACATGTGGAAGAAGCTGAGGGTGGTGAGGATGAGAATGCTGATGACCAACCCAGAGTGAGGAGAAGGTAAAGAGTGTACAGACCCAGCGCAGTCTACCAGGGGCTACATGATCTGGAGATAGTGGAGCAGTATAGGGTGGACAGGGACGTCCTACAGCAAATTGTTGAGCTCTACTGGCCACGCCTCACACACAGACCAACAGAGGGGAACCCATCCCAGTGGATACCAAGGTATGTGTAGGCTTAAGAATACTAGCCACAGGTACCTTCCAAAGGCCAACTGGTGATATCATGGGGATCTCACAGGCATCAGCATCCAGGGTACAACACCAGTTCCTGGATGCCATGTCAGCACATGCCACTGAGCACATATATTTCCACAACACCCATGAGGCATTGACCAGCAATATGTGTCTCTTCCACCAAATAGAAGAATACCCTGAGGTAGTGGGTGCTATAGACTGCACACACATACACATCAAAGCACCACCTGATGAGTGGGATAGGGTCTACATAAACCACAAGGGTTTCCCCTCCATCAACTGAAAGGTTGTGTGCAATGCCCAGAGCATTATAATGAATGTGTGTGCTGGCAGCCCTGGAAGCTATCACGACTCCCACATCTGGCATATGATGCAGCTGTACCAGAGATTTGCCAATGGGGACATCCCATATGGCCACCTAGTGGAGGATGCTGGTTATACACTGGAGCTGTAGCTGATGACACCCATCAGAAATGCACACACACCCAAACAAGAACTCCATAATGAGGCACATGCACAGACCAGAATCATAATAGAGTGTGTGTTTGGGATGCTCAAGTCATGGTTCCAGTGCCTGGACATATCCAGTGGAGCCTTGCAGTACTCTCTAGCTACATGTACACAAATTGTCATTGTATGTGCCATGCTACACAATATGATCCTGTGGAAACAGCTGCAGCAGGAACAGCATGGGGCAGGGCCACACAGCCCCCCAACATTGCCAAGGCCAGCACAGTCACAGAGTGACTCAGAGGAAGAACAACCTGAGCCTGCCCCTGAAGGCAGAAGGAGGCATGCCCAGTATGCCCAGGCTTTGGCAAAGAGACAACGCATAGCACATACACTGACATGGTAGGAACTCAGGGAATGACACCTCTCTCTGATTCACACGAACAGTAAAAGGGATGCCAAAAATGACACTACCTGTGCTTAACCATGTATAGGGAGTGTGCTATGTGCATCTGACATAATCAGCCCTCCAGCACCATCCTAAATACTGGCACAGTCACAAAGTAAGTCACTCTCACTATCAATTGCTGAATAGAGTAGTATGTTCTGCTACTTGTATCTATGGTATGGATGTGAGCATGCAAGGGAATCTGGTGGCTGAATGGGATGGGAGCAGATAGTCGACATCTATATGGGCAGCATGAAATCCATAACAAATATTGGTGTCAACATAGTAGGCAGTACTAGACAAGGTAACAAATCCCACTGCAGGACATGTGGTGGGCCAAATGTGTGTCCATAGGACACACACATGCATGTCAGTGAGGCTCACATACCCAACAACAGTCTCAGCCAGCAGGACAGGTGTAGAGGATTACAAAGAAAGGCTGTGCTAAGGCCTCCGATTGATGTCAATGGAGAACAGTCCCCCTCCAGACCTACACAGCCAGACTACAACAGGTCAGACAGTGGGATGTTAGTTCTGAAGGGTAAGAAGTCTGAAACTGAAATGTAGGTCAATAAAACCTAAGATCTGTACTACACTGATATGCCTCTAGTCTGCATGATAGGTCAGAATACAGAATGAAATGGAAGCCAACAGGGTACCTGAAATACCAGTACGTTCATAGCAAATGTTTACTGTGCCCCCCCCAACAATCCTATGTAGAAATGTAGTAACATGTACGTGTGGATATAACAGTGGAGCACAGATTACCTGAGCTGGCCAAATTAGCAGGATAAATTGTTGCATGTGTACAATATGCAATGCTCTGTGTGTTAGGTTGTTGTGTGCTGTATATTGTGTGAAAGTGGTCAGCATGTAGGCATGGCGAGTTGTGTCCTGGTGGCCAGTGGCCAGTACTGTTGATGACAGGGCCAAGTTCTAACAACTGCAGTGCCAAACACAATGTATCCCAGCAAGACCCAATCCATCAGTAATCCATATTAATTGTTTGGATGTAATATCTGTCGCCATCTGAAAGATAAACATGGCATGAATGTGGGCCCAGACATACACACATTATACAGCTGGAAGTACCCCAGACAAAGAGTGTATAAATGTTACTGTCAAATGGACACACCTTTGGAATTGTACATACAGGTTAGCAGCACATTAGTTGTCTGTGTAGTATGGAATACTAATGTAGTCTGGCCAAACACTGACAGACCACAAAAGGCACAGTTTTGAAGTACTGAGAAACCACTGATGTCCCTGCACAAGCCAGCATAAGGGGAATGCTCCACTTATATCTGTGAGTCAGCTCCAAGTAGCTTCCATAGCACACGTGCACTCAGCTCACCTCGCCATCAGTCACACGTACCTCACAGGTCATATCCCTGCTGTTGGGAATGAGTACAATTTGACCCCTACTTCTGTATGGGAATACCCACAGAATAAAGCATGCTGAAGAGGTGTCCCATGCAGGTGTGTCCCTAGCTGTAGGCAGCACCCTGCCAGCATCCACACCAATGGATTAATAAGGACAGAAACTATTGCCATTAACACCTTGCACACCCACCCTGTCACCCCAGATGAATACTTTGGCTTGCAGCCTGGGGCTATAGGAGTGACAGAATGCACTGGCCTGCTACAGATGGCCTGCATCACTACCAAATGCCCTAAAGTCCTCTGTCAAAGGTCTGTGTCTCACCTGTACTGCCAATGTATGTTATCTCATGGAGTCCCAAATAACAACATGACACAGTCCACAGAACACAAAAGCATGGCCATGTCAACAAAACCCAGAAGGATGTCCACCATGTCCTACTGCATGAACTGTGGACCAACCACTAAATACTGTTGGGATGAAGTGATAACTATAGGGATACTTATCAGATATCGCTTGCATAATGTTAGGAAGAGGATAGAATAATGGGGGGGTAGATGCATGGATGCCATGGAGTGTGTGAAGTCTGAAACTGTGATGTGTGCCCATACCATCCCTGCCTGCAAACACATAAATGGGTGGCTACAAACCTGCTCATAAACCATAATGTGAAGGGGTAATGACCAGATATATGAGCCCTGCCTCTGGGTAACCTGTGTGAATCTGTAGAGCTCAGAGGTATGGCCACAGCAGGATATAGCCATTCTGTCACTTTGATATGGGATCCACAGCCACCACAGTACCAAAGTGCTGGACCATTTACACAGACCATCAGCAAGTGTCTGCAGCTCCCCCCAGAATGGCACGATTGTGCAAGAATATGTAGGCTGCAGACCACAATACTGGACACAGCTTCATTCATCTTGTATTCCCCAGGAAATTGCTGTGAGCAAATACATATATCTGTCAGTAGTTGATGACATAATACATCACAGTGTAAAACAGTACATATGTCTGAATATCTCTGCTAACACCAAAACCATGTAGCAGAAGCAGCACATGGACAATTAGTTACAGTATCCCACTATCCTTTGCCCATTGTGGCCCCATATTGTCAACCAATCTACAGATATCCTGCAGAAATAGGTTGCTAGCTGTAGGTGTAGAACACAAATGCCTGCACTGGAGTACAACCCACATGGAATGGATTCACACATTCAATACAGAAGGTCATACTGGGCATGCTCCCACCCTTACAGAAATGGAGCCCATGTCTGGCAACAACAGTGGACTATACATATCTGTCAGTCGCAGATGTCTGTGCACACACCCCACATTGCAAAGCAGTCATGCTTTGCACACACATTGGATAGGAATACACATATATATCCAAAGACAACACACTATAATAGGTCAAACATAAACAAATATAAATGTGGGGAAGAGAGAGACAGACAGTAACAAAAAGCCTCCCATCAAGACTCCTGTCCCACCTACCATGCATCCAATTGGCTAATATCACATGATGTGCCAATGTCTATCACTGTAGACATTTGCCTCTGGTAGCCCTCAGCTCTATATTGTCTGTGGTGCTTGCGATAACTGTGTAACATGACAGTACAAGTCATTATTCATCTAGCAATTGTATACACAGTCCTTTCAAATGTAAAGTTGTGTGTGACTGAGTTTTGTGTGTGTGTTTCCAGAGGAATGGTCTATGGCCCATTCACACACACTGCACTCCACATTGCCCTAGTTTAGCTAGCCTGCTGTTGTCAGTCACCTTGAAATACCCTTTTAGATAAGGATCATCTCTATAAGCTCTGTGGTGCATGCAATAACTGTGTAATGCTATAGTGTGATGTACTAGTTAGGTAGGAGTTTTAATCCCAAACATGGCAACTGTGAAATTGTGTGTGTGTGTGTGTGTGTGTGTGTGTGTGTGTGTGTGTGTGTGTGTGTGTGTGTGTAGGGAATAATGCTCTTGAGGCCATTCACAGTCACTACATTTCCCATTTCCCTACTTTAGCAAGGTTGCTGATGTCATTCACCTTGAAAAACAACTTTGGAGAAGGCTAACCCTATAAGATGAGTGGCGCCTGCTCTAACTGCATCATGCTATAGTGTGATGTACCCAGTTAGGTAGGTGTTCTAATCCCAGACATGACAACTGTAAAGCTTTGTGTGTGTAGAGAGTAATGCTTTTAAGGCCATCCACAGTCACTACACCTCTCATTGCCCTACTTTAGCAAGGCTGCTGATGTCATTCACCTTGAAAAACAACTTTGGAGAAGGGTTAGCCCTATAGGCTCCGTGGTGCATGCAATAACTGCGTAATGCTATAGTGTGATGTACTAATTAGGTAGGAGTTCTAATCCCAGACATGACAACTGTGAAACTCTGTGTGTGTAGGGATCAATGCTTTTGAGACCATTCACAGTCGCAACACCTCCCATTGCCCTACTTTAACAAGGCTGCTGTCATTCACCTTGAAAAACAACTTTGGAGAAGAGCTACCCTATAAGCTCCATGGCTTGTACTATAATTGCATAATGCTATAGTGTGATGTTAGGAAGGAGTTCTAATCTCAGACATCACAACTGTGAAACTCTGTGTGCATGTATAGAGAGTAATGCTTTTGAGGCCATTCATAGTCACTACACCTCCTGTTGCCCTACTTTAGCAAGGTTATTTATTTATTTATTTATTTATTTATTTATTTATTTATTTTACATTTGTTAACCGGGATGGTCTGACTGGATACATGTCCTTTTTCAGCGGAGGCCCGGGGAGAAAAGCTCCAACAGAGTTACATTGATAATTAGGTACAGTAAATGAGCTGAAAGAACTTAACAAAAACATAGGCTATTTACATACAAGTACAAGACTGCCATTACTATTTCTGAGATTACTACAAATGTAACATTAATAACATATTAGCAAGGACGGTAGGCAGTAGAATGACATAGAGTTAGACAGGATACATATTTCTTTATCACAGTATACAAAGTACTTATCATCTTAGCGAGTTGTTTATGTTTTAGTTAATGGCACAGAGCTAGTCTGGGTTTGAGCAAGGACATAGCCAGTGTGACTTGAAGTGGAGTTTTAGACTATTTTTGAATTGACTTAGAGAAGTTGCAAGCGTGATGTTATTTGGGAGAGAGTTCCATATTTTACCAGTGGTGTAGGCAAATAGCGCGTCACCACCTAGGTTGAGAGATTTAGTTGTTTGGACAAGGAGTCTGTTTGCTGAGTGAAGGCAGCTTAGATTGGAGTAGGGAGCCATTAAGTTTTTTAGTGCTGGGGTATTCTTAGGTTGTTTAAGGATTTTGAAGGCCTCTATGAGTTGGGACTGGTAAAGAAGGTGTGGGAATTCTATCCATCCAAGCTTTTTCAGGTTAGTACAGTGGTGTGTTCTGTAGGGTAGGCCTGTAACGAACCTGGCAATGTGATTATAGCAGGATGAGAGCTTGGCCAGATCAGATTTGTTAAGGTGAGTGAGGACAGGAGAGGCATATAGTAGGGTAGAGAGAAGGTGTGAACGGGCTGTGGCTGCCCTGGCATTCGGGGTAAGGAAGGCTTTAATTCTATATAGGGTTCCAAGTTTCTTGTTGACTGACTTAATGGCTTGGTTGATATGTATATCAAATCTGAGTTTATTGTCAATGTTTACTCCTAATAGCTTTGTATAGGTGTCTGAGGAGATGATGGTCCCATTATTGGATTTTATAGTGAAGTTTTCAGTCGGAGATCTATTGGTTGGGTAGAAGAGAAGTAACTTGGTTTTGTTTGGATTTAAGATCAGGAGATGGTTGGCAAGCCAGTTTTCGACTTTGGTGAAGCTATGTTGGGTGGTAGTTAGTAGATTTGCAAGAGAGGCATTGGAACATATTATAGTCGAGTCATCTGCATATTGAATGCAGGTGGCTTCAGGGATGACTGTTTGGATGTCATTTATGAAGACTGAAAAGAGGAGAGGTCCTAATATGGAACCTTGAGGAACTCCTATGGTATTTGGTAGTAGGCAGGAGAGCTTGTTTTGCCACATTACTGCTTGTTGTCTCCCAGTGAGGATAAATAATTTATAATTTATAATTTAGTTATTGGTGTCATTCACCTTGAAATACACCTTTGGAGAAGAGCTAGCCCTATAAGCTGCATGACACGTGATAACTGTGTAATGCTGTAGTGTGATGTACTAGTTAGGTAGCAGATCTAATCACAGACATGGCAACTGTGAAACTCTTTGTGTGTTTAGAGAGTAATGCTTTTGAGGCCATTCACAGTCACTACACCTCCCATTGCCCTACTTTAGCAAGGCTGCTGATGTCATCTACCTTGAAATATACCTTTGGAAAAGGGCTAGCCCTATAAACTCTATGGTGTGTGCCATAAATGTGGAACAATGCAGTAGCAGTAACTACACAGCTATGGGTTTGAATTCCATCTGTGACAAGTGTTTGTGTGTGTGCCTCAAAGTTTTTGTCCCTATGTACAACCAGTACACATCTTAGAGCCTGACTTTAGCAGTCCTGCAGATATCACCCACCTTACAATTATCTGTTGTGAAGCCTATACTATGGCAGGTCAGTGGTGCATGTGGTAAATGTGTAACATAATGTTCCTTAAAGCTTGCTAGCTAGAGGTTTGAACCTCACCCCTGGCAAATGTAAATGTGTGATTAGGATGAAATTATTTTGGGGATTTCTCACCCACTACATTACCCAATGTCAGTATTTACAAGGGCTGGTGATGTTCTTCACCTTAGAAGTACCTTGGGACAACATCCATCCAATAAGCTCCATGGCATGTGCCATAAATGCGATACACTGTAGTAGCAATGCATAGCTAGGTAGGGGTTTGAATCTCAGTACTGGCAAGTGTGTGTGTTTGTTAGCAGTATCCTGTGTGGAGGTTGTTGTGATTGCGTAATGACAGGATTCATTGTGTGGTGGGTTTTGCTAAATTCTTATATTGAGGACCTACTATATGTCACAATGTCCATCTTACAAGGACAACAGATGCCAAACAGCAGAGAGGCTGGTGTAGATAATCCATATCCCTACATGTGACATTATGGATCAGTGAACTATATAGGCAACCCTCATATTACCCAGAGAACACTCTCCACCCATGTCTCATACACAAACACACTTGGTTAGGCAACAACTACTATATTGGTAGTTCCCTGCATATTGCCCACAGATAGTTACCACTGTGTGATTGCAGTGGACCACATGCCTGTTCACCACAACACTGTCACTGACATCAGAATGTATTGTGATGTGTAACATCTCCTGACTGAATGTGCAATCCAGCAAGTAAAAGGACATGGCACCCTGTTCCATCCCTACAATAGGCAAATAATTGTTTACAGTGGTCCTTTGCTATGTTCCCCACTGGGTGCCTGCAACAACTGTAGAGTCTGCAAATGTAACCCACAAAGGGAATACCATGCCTTATATACATGCCCTGTATGGACAGATGCCACTAACTCCACTGAATACCTGTATCATGCTGTCAATACAGGTGCAGGCACGAGATCGGTTCCATAGCCAGTTCTCACCACATGAGGTCTGGAATGCCACATCAGATAATAACAATCTGTCCACACAACATGTCCCAGAGACCACAGGTATACTTTCACACATCACAAAACATGCATGTGGGACATGTGCACAACCCAGACACTGTCCATGTTGTGGAATACAGATCACATACCTGGCAAGCATTGCACAGCACTGGCCACCCACAATAGTAGCCCAAATGAGTGGATGGTGAATACAATACCCACCTGTGTGGGCCAATCCAGGGACTACACCCCTGAGCCACACTAGAGACCATTGTCATGTGGCCTGATGCCAAGGTATATCCTTTACCTAACTTTGTACAGCCTTCTGGCACAGTCAATTACTACACATCTGTGAAGCAATAAACCCATGCATGTCAGTACTGGCAAATGTGTGTGTGTGTGTGTGTGTGTGTGTGTGTGTGTGTGTGTGTGTGTGTGTGTGTGTGTGTGTGTGTGTGTGTGTGTGTGTGTGTGTGTGTGTGTGTGTGTGGAGCTTAATGATTTTGAAGCCGCTCACACTCACTACACCTCCCATTGCCCTACTGTAGCATGCCTTCTGATGTCAGTCACCTTGAAATAACACTTTGACCATATGTCAGCCTGATTAGCTCTGTGACGCATATGATACCTGGGTAATACAGTAGTGTATCAAACTAGTTAGTTAGGAGTTCTAATCATGATCCTGCCAACTGTGATAATATGTGTGAATCCCTGGAAGAGTGTGGTTGTGGTTTCCTTGACACCTGCTTTTGTGGACAGCCACATGTACTACACTTCCCTTACCCCTCCTTTATCACTGTTGCTGATGACACTCACCTTCAAAGATACCTTTGGATAGTTCTCTAACATGTAAGCTCTGTGGTGCATGCATTAAATGCATAGCAATACATAGTCAGGTAGGAGTTTGATACCCAGTACTGGTAAGTGTGTATTATCAGTGTCCTGTGTGGGTGTTGGTGTGATTGTGTAATGACAGGGTCCATTGCAGTGTGAGTCTTGCCACATCATCATATTGAGGAGCTGCATGTCCCATTGTCAACATTACAAAGCCAACATTTTCCAAACATTGTAGAGATTCTAGTTGACAATCCTCAGCCATAAATGTGTACAGCCATGTGCAATTACCATGTGACAGTATGGATTAGTACACAATATAGGCAACTGTCATAATGCCCATATACCACTCTCCACCCGTGGATCATACACAGACATGCTTTGCTCTTACTCACCTACTCCCTTCCTTTCTTACTTTGTCTTTGTCTGTCTCTCTAACTCCCTCTATGGCGGATGTGGAAAAGTACACCTGCTTTGCTTAGGCAGCAGCTTGTGTTTTGTAAGTTCTCATGATCCGCTGAAGGCCTGTGCACAAATTGCAGTCCCCCACTAGCTGATTGCATGTGGAACAGCTGTGGTATCATTCTTATAGCCAATTGCATGGAAACACAGTCCTACAACTAAACACTTCTTGTGAGTTTTGGCCCATTTCATTCACTGTGAGCAGGACTTCATGTGGGTGTTTGACAAACAGCATCACAGAGAGTATTTGGATATACCTTTTATAACATACACTGTGGTGACAGGCCAAGAAACAGGAGGGAGATGATCCAGACATGAGGACAAAATGTAAGTATTACTCTTCTATATTTGAAGTAATGTTGGTTTAACAGGGTTTGTGTGGATATGGCTGATCTACATGATTTAATATCTGTCATGACAGTGTTATGTAGTTGGGGAAACTCTCACCTGTAGGGCTATCTGCAGACTGGCCAGTGTTTGGAGTCTTACATGTGTTGTGTTACCCACACATTTCCCATCTTTACAAATGCAGTAGCATACTCTGAGGATTGCAGTCAGTACATGGTGACAGCCATGTGAGTTACTGACTTCATATCCCTCAGTAGACATATGTCAAAACAAACCCTGTTACACTAGTAAATGTATGGGTTTATCACAGCAACATGTCAATAATGGCCCTGTGTTAGTGCCTCCAGCCACAACTCTGTCAATCTGTGTACATGTGTCATGCAGTAAGAGGTGCATATGTTCAGTACATCATTATTTACTGACATCATACCTGATAACAAGCTAGTGAGATATCAGATAGCTAGACATGTTATGGATAGTAGGCCTTATATTTGAGGACAAAACCTGGACATTCTGTTGTAGTGTGTACAGTAGTGAGGTCTGTGTACTTATGGCAATTGTCGACAGAGTGTGTAATGTGAATATGTACCTTGGCCTGTGTACAGACTGTGGTAGATGTCATTGTTCTTGATCATGTTCTATGTGATGTTGCATGCTGCTGCAATGTATGGTACTCTATGGGCGTACATGTTTGTAGGGTCAGACAGACACATGTCCCATACCACAGTCAGGCATCAGAAAACACTGTGTATTGGCCCAGTATATGTAGAGTTAGTGTGTTAGTGGCACATATGAGGATGGTGTTGTTCACACAGTCCATATACTGTAATATTAAGCATGCTTACTGTATGTGACAGTGGCTGTGTTCAGATTGGTTGTGGGTATGCACTTTCACACAGGTGTCTGTTACTCCATGCTGTTACATGCCTGTAGAGCCTGCTACATTTGCAGGTACATGTGTATTCCCCCATAAGGAATGTAGGGCAGTGTTGTGGCAGTCTGCCTGTAGTTTGCACAGTGCTTTGTGACATGCCTAGCAGCTCAGTGTATTTACCCAGTGTGATGTTATGCCCAGATATTTGTCAGATGTACTGTTGCCGGGCCACCATAACTGTTGTGTATTTCTGACAAAGCAGTGGGATGCTGTACAGATGTATGTCACTAACTAGTGGGTAGTATGTGGGCTTGTGACCTCTGCTCCTCTGGTTATTATGTGTCAAGACAGACAGGAGTGTGTGAATGCATAAACTGTGTGAGTTTATCTATTCCAGTATTTTCATGATATCCCCATTTACGTGGCTGTAAACATCCACTTTGTCAGGCTTGGTCCACACGTCTTGCACTAAGGGGTGCTGTGTATACCTCTGGACTGACCAGAGTGTGTCAGACTGTCCACATTTATTGGTCATATCTCTGCTGTATTCCACAGGATTATTACTGTGATATGTGTGGTACTGTACTATGATGATCTTATGATGTCTGTCAGTAACTGATGGCATACATGTCAATATCAGATGTGACTTCCCACTAGGCATTTCTGTTACAGTAGCAAAAGTCTACATTTATTCCTGCACTACTTACATTACATCCCCTTGCACTACGAGGTTGTGACTATTGGTGCTGAGGTATGACTCCACTATATGCTATGGACATATGTTATACATATATGTATATATCACATATATATATATATATATATATATATATATATATATATATATATATATATATATATAAATAGTTTCATAGTTTCATAGTATAGTACTAGGCTATCTGCCCAGGGGCATTTGTAAGCCTAGCCATAGTGATGTGGCTTTTGCCACCCCGTGAAATGGTACAAAAATGTACAGAATAAATTTAGAATACTGTGCCTCTGTCTAGTAGTGACACAATGAAGGTCCCCTTATATAATAGAATTAGTTTACTGTGCCCCTGTCTAGCAGTGACACAGATGTGACCCCTGGGGTAAACTTACGATCTCCCATCCACTCATACAGATTTCTCTTGAAGAGAGTCAGTGAGGGGCTCTGCCTAATACAAACTGGGATCTTGTTCCAAAGCATGGGAAGCCTCTGGGTTATGAATCTATCCCTCCAGCATGTCCTATTCATACTTGTGCCGAGGTTTAAGTCTTTAGCTCTCGTGGTCCTGATGGAGTTGGATTTTTTGAGGTGGAGCATGTCCATCAGATCCTGATTTGACATGGCCTTGTACGTCAGGCAGAGATCACCTCTGAGCAGGCGCTATGCTACTGAATAGAGCTGAAATTTCTTTAGTCTGGCAGAATAAGACATATGTTGGAGACCCTTGATCCTCTTGGTGAGGTACTTTTGTGGTCTCTCCAGCTGTTGCAAATGCTGGGTGAGGTACATACCAAATAGGGCATTGTACTCAATCATAGGTCTGATGAGGGAGGAATATAGGGGTACAATGACATCCTTGGATCTGGATGTGAATCCCTTCATGATGAGGTGTGCAAGGTAGAATGTTTTTCTAACCACTTTGGCAACGTGGGTGTCAAATGAGAGGTCGCTGTCGACTTGGGTCCCTAGGTCTCTGATTACTTTTTCCATACTCAGTGGGTTGCTGTCTATGTGATAATTTGTGGGTATACAAATATATATATGTATATATACATGTGACACTGACACTCATTTGGTCGACAGCTCATTTGGCTGACAAAAAGTATTCAAGGCAAAAACCTGGGGTTTGCCCCCCTCCCCACTGTTGTGCAACTGTGGAGTTGTTATATATAGTTGGGGGGGTATGGGGGGCACAGCCCCCCACATTGGGGGGGTGGGGGGCGAATATGTATACACATATATATATATATATATATATATATATATATATATATATATATATATATATATATATATATATATATATATATACATACACATATACACATATATATATATATATATATATATATATATATATATATATATATATATATATATATATATATATATATATATATTTGTATACATATATATATACACACACAAGGCAAACTCACACCCACACATTGCAGTCCCTCACACACACACACACACACACACACACACACACACACACACACACAGACACACACACACACACACACACACACACACACACACACACACACACACACACACACACTCACACACACCACAGTCACAACACACACTAAAGCCCCTCACAAACACACTTACACACAGATACTTACCTGAACCGCAACACCAGAAGCGCTAACTCAATATCCCTTAACATCAGGATTTTGAATTTCATGCTTCTGGTCTTTCGGTAATGTCGGGTATTGGGCTTCTGGTCTCGGTAATTTGGGCATCAAGATTCTAAGCATTCAGTATTTTGTAGGGAACTTATGGGTCTACTTCTGTTGGTCGACAGACTATTTGATCGACATTCATTTGGTCGACAGCTCATTTGATCGACAAACATTCTAGGTGGGGGGCTTCGCCCCCCCCACACCCCCAATGTGGGGGGCTGTGTCCCCCACACCCCCCCAACTATATATAACAACTCCACAGTCACACAACAGTGGGGAGGGGGCAAATCCCAGGTTTTTGCCTTGAATACTTTTTGTCAGCCAAATGAGCTGTCGACCAAATGAGTGTCAGTGATATGGGTTGTCGACCAACAGAAGTAGACCCGTATATATATATATATATATATATATATATATATACATGGATCTAGGACTGTTGAACGAAAGTTCAACAGTCCGAATCCAACTTACCCGAACACACTTTAACGAAAGTGCTTTTATCGAAAAAGCACTTTCATTAAAGCGTGTTAAAAACAAAACATTAAAAAAAGAATAAAAAAGTGTTTATGCAGGGGAGCAAGCCTCCCTGCATCCCCCATGTGAGGGGCTGTGCCCCTACACACCCCCCTACTTTATTATTCTCACTCCACTTATTTTCCACTGTAAGACACACTGATGATGCCAGGGGGCGAAACCTAAGTTTATGTATGCACAGTTGTGAGTCGGACAATAAACTACATGGATGATATTATGCTTTGTCCTGGAATGGTGTCTTATTGCTGATTTTGGGTTTACCAATACTCATTCAGGGTATTTGGACTTTTGGTTGGTGCTGGACGTAGTGGAGTGGTATGTTTGTGTAGTCCGGGCACACATTTCACCGAGCACCTGGTCTTTGGGAGAGTTTATATATATATATATATATATATATATATATATATATATATATATATATATATATATATATATATATATATATATATATATATATCCTTGTTATGTGTAAACATGACTGCTGCATATACCTTCCCAGATGCATCGCACTGTATTTATCTGCTATGTGTATATTTAGATAAAATAACATACTTGATTCAACACTAATATCACTAACAAGTAATACACAATTGTAGAAGTCAATGCAGTTGTTCACTACTATTCAGTATGTACTAACAGATATATTGGAAAAGAACAACAAACACCTTCACAGCTGTTATGGCTCCCTGGTTTAGTGTTGTGACTATAGTATACAGCATCTTGAGTTCAAGACCCGCAAAGGCTGTTTATTTTTTTGCTAGGCAGAACAAGAGCTGTTGGATACAGAGTGGTTAAGGCAGTTTTGTGCAGCTTGATCACATTCCAGTTTGATAAAACAGCAGGGTAATGGCATTTTTAATAAGTGTATTTAATTCCATGTACATAAAATGTGCCTATGGGGTGTCATTACAGTAGCAAGGGGTGTGAGTCTACTATCTGGGACACCTGAATATATATGGCTTGTACAACACTCTTTTCCATTTGAATGTGTTACATGGGTAGTATCCCAGGTTATATGCAGTCATTACATTACTACTGTTGACAGTGCTTTCCCAAGTAAGAATAGATTGCAGATTACATGCACCTTGTTACACTCTTCACCCTATGGGCTACCTGGAGCTTGCAGTACCAGCACAACACTGTTGTACAAATGGGTAGATAGGCATGGGTTACCCTGTGAGTTCTGGCAAGTGTGTGTATGTGTCCAAGTGTGTATATTTGTAGGATACAGCATTCTGAGGCCACATTCTCCTAATACAATACACCCTGCCACACAGTATAAGGGATAGTGATGTTACTGACCGTAGGAGAGCCATGACAATGCATCACCCTACTATCCCTGTGGCATGTGCAATAGATGTATATCCCTGTAATAGCACTCTTGAGATAGACACAGGGTTGTATTGCAGTCCTGGTAAATGTGTGATGGTGGGTATGTCAGAGTATTATCATGGGTTTCAGTGAGTACAATATCCAATGTGGGGTGTAGGTGCTGGGTATACTGTCTTTACACCATAGTACCCCCAGTGCATGTCCCAAGGTTCATTGTATGGGGACCACTGTCACCATCAATCATACAGGTAACTGATTACATTATCCAGCCCAGTGATGCATGTGCTGTGTGCAACTTATCTGTAACCGAATAGACACACTGATAAGGTATTTAGCACTACTAAACCCAGGTCTCTCAGATTTGTGTATGACTGTTGTGTGTTTGTCAATGTGTATATGACAGTATGTCACACTATGTATTGTTCATAAACAACCAGTACTTCCCCCATTATCATACTGTACAAGGCCTGGTGATGTTCTTCACTTAACATGTAACCTGGAACACACCTCATCCTAAAAGCTGTGTGGTGTGTGCAATTAAGGCCACACACATTAGTAGCACAACATACCTAAGTAGGGGGTCTAGTCCCAGTGTTGCCAAGTAAGAGTATGTATGTATGTGAAGGGATCTACTTCATTTTGCAGAATATACTTGTCGCAGGAGGTCATCTGTCTGAGAACTGACTGACAAATGCTAACATTTCACAGATATCATCCTGTGGAAATCATACCATCACAACTAGTAGTAGATGTGTGAATGCCCTCTTCCCCACTGTATAGCTGTACAGTGATAATGGGATTGGTATATATAGCTGGGTGTGGATCTTGTGGACACAGCCACCATCATTGTGATTATTGTTGAGTGTATCCCCCCGCTTAGTTGGCTGTAATACTGTGCAGTTCATGTTAACAGGTTAAGTAGTTGTCAATCACACTATCTGTGGTTCTACACCACCCCACACCCTCCAAAGTGTAGGGCTGTGCCACCCACCACCATAGATTCACAGGTTCACAGGTAGGTACTAGGCTATTAGTCCTAGGGCCTATATAAGGCTAGCCAAAAAGGTACCCTGGCTTTTGCCACCCAAGAAAATTATTTTCCTGTGCCCCTATCGAGCAGAGCCACAGAAATGATCCCTGGGGTGAATTTCCTATTTCCCATCCAATCATCAAGATTTTCCTTGAAGAGTGCTAATGAGGAGCTATGTTTGACATAGATAGGTAGTCTGTTCCAGAGTATGGGAATTCTCTGGGACAGGAATCTATCCCTCCAGCATGTTCTGTTTATTGTGGTGACAAGGTTTAGGTCCCTATAGTGTGTAGCTCGGAGGGATTGGGATTTATTTAAGTGGAGTATGTCCAACAGCTCTGGGTTTGACATAGCTTTGTATGTCAGGCAGAGGTCACCTCTGAGTAGGCGACATGTGACAGAGTAAAGCTGGAGTTTTTTGAGATGGTCTGCATAGGGCATCTGTTTGAGGCCAGTAATCCTCTTTGTGAGGTATTTCTGTGGCCTTTCCAGTTGTTGTAGATATCTTGTGAGGTACATACCAAAAGAGGCATTGTACTCTATAATGGGTCTAATGAGTGATGAGTAGAGGGGAACAATGACCTCTTTTTTTCTGGATGAGAAACCTTTTGTGGTGAGGTGAGCCACATAAAGGGATTTCCTGACCACTGTGGCAATGTGATTATCAAAGGAGAGACTACTGTCCACCTGTGTCCTAAGGTCTCTTATCACACTTTCGGCATTAAGTAGACTACCCCTTATGTGGTAGTTCATGGGCACAGAGTTTTTACCAAGGAGGATGACAATACACATTTTGATATTGAGCTTCAAGCCATGGTTTTGACACCAGGCATCTGTCTCAGTGAGGCCCTTTTGTAGTATGTCCACATCATTAGGAGTTTCTATTATGGCTCCTGGTTTGCAGTCATCTGCAAACTTTGTTAGCCAAAGACCCTCTGTGTTAGCCTGTACTTCAGAGAAGTAGATAACAAACAGGAGAGGACCCAAGAATGAACCCTGTGGTACTCCACTTGTCACTGGTCTGAAGTCGGATTTGGAGTCTGCTACTTTCACAGTGTGGGTTCTGTCCATGAGCCAGTTAGCAACCCATCTTGTGACATAGGGATTTATACCTAGTTTAGTGAGCTTGTCTATAATTCCAGAGTGGGGGATGGTGTCGAAAGCCTTGGCGAGATCTAGATAAGCTGTGTGAACCACCTTACCCTCATCTATGGCTTTGGTGACTGCTTCAAATAAGTCAGTCAGGTTTAGGAGACATGATCTGCCTTTTGCAAACCTGAACTGGGTAGGGTCTAGAGTTTGGAGATTACCAATGTCTTTGTTTATTTATGAGTTCCATGATGATACGTTCCATGGCCTTGCAGACCAGGCTAGTCAGGATAATGGGGCGGTAGTTCCCGGGGTCCATCATGGCTCCCCCTTTGTGGAGTGGGATAACCATCATGGTGTGCCATTCAGTGGGCACAAAGCCTGAAATGTGGCTATGATTGAACATGGTACTTAGGGTGCCAGTTCATTCTGTAGTTCATGTAGAACACAGCCTGGGATATTGTCAGGTCCCATAGATTCTGTGTTCTTGGCTTTGGGGAGTGTATTTTTTACCTGTGCAGCCATGATTACAGGAACTTAGCATTCTTCCGGTATAGAGATGGGCCCTCTAGGGGTTGAGAGGGGGGGAAAGTTAGCACTGAACCTATCTGCCAGGATGTTGGCAATATCAGTTGGTTCTGTATATTTAGTGCCATTGTGCTGTAACTCAGAACAGATCTGAGTGTTGCCAGTGACATAGTTATAGAATGTTTTGTGGTTGGCTTTAGCGTCAGTGGCAATTCTGTTTTCGTAACTAGCTTTGGAGGATTTTATGAGGGATCTCAGCTTCTTACTGAGGTTGACCAGGAAGTTCCTCCAGTCATGGGATTTTACTCTTTTTTGCAACAGTTTCTTTCTTCTGTTGTAGAGTTTGTTTATGGCAGAGGACCACCAGATTGACTTCCTTTTTTTGGAGGATAGCATCTTGGTTCTATTAGGGATAGCATGATCCATGCACTCATGTAAGTGCTTATAAAGTGCATTTGTGTAGGATTCAGCAGTCGTACCTCTATTGTCCATCTGCATGGGTGTCATGAAGTTTGCCACTTCTGTCTTAAGAAGTGTGAAGTTGGTTTTGGAGAAGTTTTTTTATGGTGGTTTCCCTAATTGGGGGTGGGGGTGGGATGTGGATGTCTAGGGCGATTAACCTGTGGTCAGATCTGACCAATGAGGAATTGACCTCTGGCATGGAACACTGGTTGCCCATGTTGATAATGACTAGGACTAGGATATTGCTGCCCCTGGTTGGGGTGTGAATAAGTTGATCCAAGGTGTTGGAATTTATGAATTCCAGAAAATGTTGAGCAAAAGAGTTGGTACATCAGTAGTTTTCCCAGTTAATGGTGGGGTAGTTGAAATTGCCCATTATTAGGGTGCTGGGTTGCACCCTAATACTTTCCAGTATATCAAGAAATGAGGAGTGAGAATCCTGGGGCATGGTGGGGGGTCTGTAGCAAGCTACAATTTGGATTGTGGTCTTGCCCAGAGTTAGTTGCACTTGGATAATCTCGGATGTATTATGCTGTGCAACGAGCCTGGAGGTGTGGATATCCCTAATGAATATGGACACACCTCCACCTTTAGTGCTTTGTTCCGGGTTAGGTGGCTGAAAGGTATGGTATGAATTATAGCCGTGTAACGCAGGGATGCTCGCTGGAGCTTTGAACCAGGTCTGTGTCACTGCACAAATGTTGATGTTCTCCATTTTAAGGAGTGCCTTGAGTGAGTGCATTTTGAGGTTTAGACTTCTAGCATTGAGTAGCATTACCCTCAGATTTTGCTTCCTTGTACCTGTTACAGTAGTGAATTTGTCATTTGAACCTTGCCTAAAAAGGCACTAGAGGGGTGGCAAGAGCCTTATCCAGTATCCGGAA
Source organism: Protopterus annectens (assembly GCF_019279795.1). NCBI lineage: Eukaryota > Metazoa > Chordata > Ceratodontiformes > Protopteridae > Protopterus > Protopterus annectens. Next base: position 677,618,007 of record NC_056730.1, read on the forward strand.
TCCCAAGGGCGACAGGTGCAGGCCATCTCTGGTAAAGCATCATGGTCTGTCGATCATGTCATCCCAGGCAGACAAATACTGGATCCCCTTAGAATGACACCAGAAGCTTAGCCAATTGTTGAAGTCAATCATTTTGTCCTTGCACTATGGTATCATTCTGGGTGATGGCAGGATGCTACTCAGGGCTACGGTCATTCCTGCCTGGGCTACAAGATCGGAGAGCTCCTTCATGTCTCTTTTCATGTAGTACAGGGAGGTACATCTCAGGTCATTCACACCAACATGGACAATGACAGTGTTATATTTGTACTTGTGGAGTGACCTGAGTGCGTGTGTTATGTGGTGGATTCTGGCACCTGACAGGCAGCTGACAGTAACTTTCTCCTTGTTTAGCCTGATGAGTGGAACATCAGTGTGCCTGACTATAGAGTCACCTATGACTAGAGTGTTTGGTACGTTGTTATGCCTTATGGGCTGTGGTTGAGTGGCACACTGAGTTTGTGGGCCATGTGTCATTTGGGATGTGTTGGGGGGTGCAGTTTGCTTGCATTTCTGCTTTGGAGGTCCCTGATGCTTGGGTAGGTTTTTATTGATAGCTTCCGTGAATGTAGGTGTGTGTTTTGTGTTTCTATGTGTGTGTTTTGGTGGTGTAGGTTTTGAGGGACTATGTGATGAGTGTGGTGTGGTGCAAGTGTTTACCTTCTCCTCTTGACTGTCTAGTACAGTTTTGGGTGAAGAGAGCTTTGCTTCCAGTTTGGCTATATAAGTGCATCTCTCACAGGTTGTAGTGTTGGGTGGTAGGAGGCAAGGGCTGTCTGTGTACATGAGGCAATTGCTGCATAGCCCCAAGATGCCCAGATTCATCAGGTAGACAGGAGAAAACACCAGGAGCTGACCCTTAGACATGCCTGGATAGGTACTTATTTATTAAGTACTAAAACTGCTTTCCTCTAAACAAGTGTGGAAAGCTGAGTGCTGTAGTAATTTGCACTTATTTAGTGCTTACTACGAGTTCTGAACAAGTGCTGAGTTCAAAGAAACAGATTTGAGTGCTGTAACTAGAAAACTGGCTAGTTCTAAGAAACAAAATTAAGCTAGAAGGCTTCCCTCCAACACAGAAAAGCTTGGGGGCTCAGAAGCCTACAAACAGTCTAGACCACTTGCAGGAAAGGCAGGAAACAAGCTTACATTTTTCTTTTTTTTCTTTCCCAGATGCTCTCTTTGTACACAGTAGGAGTGCCTGATATCAGAATATGATCTGACTGCACTCAGTTGAGTGAGCAAATGAGATGGGCCCAGAAGGAGTATCCAAACACAAATTTACAAGAGGGGTGGGCAGTTTCAAAGCCACCAAGATTAACACCAAAACAAAACCAGGGAGGGTGGGTGGAGAACTAACTGAAAAAACAGAGTAAAAACTTCCATTTCAATTAATATTCAATGCAACACAAATACATCAATTAAAATGCTGTATTATTTGAAAAAGTGCAGATAAAAGGTACTTAAATTCTCTTATATGTCCAGTTGAATACAGCTAGTCTCTTAGCCGGCCAAAGCTCAGGTTTTAAGCAGAAAATATCCAGCACACTTATGTTTACCAAGTCGAGGATTCCACTACATTGGGGAAGGGGACATATACCCTGCCAGAACCATCTTCAATGAGATTAAACTAGCAGACTGATTATTTCCCAATGTGATGTTGTACCTGTTCTGTCTTGGTGGAATTACATAGGCTAAAATGGGTTCCTTGAAAAAGTACATACATCCATGTGTACAGTATTCTCTGTGTATTGCATCAACAACAAAGCCTATGTGTGTGTGTGTGTGTGTGTGTGTGTGTGTGTGTGTGTGTGTGTGTGTGTGTGTGTGTGTGTGTGTGTGTGTGTGTGTTATACACAAACCTGTGGTGTGTACCACCCAGTACACTTACCAATGTTCACTGTAGAAGGACTGCTGACATCAGCCACCATGCACTCACCTGTATACACCCCTCAGACCTATCAGGCATGTGGCACATGCAGTAACTGTTATACAGACCTGTGACTTGTGTTCAGCTGTACCCAGGATATGGTGCAGTCAAGGTGTCACTACAGTGCCATACCCCTTGTAGGAAACAACAGCAGACCAACATCCTGCTGACACATGGACACCTGCAACACAAATGGAATACGTTATGGAGACCACAATCACTCAGTGTTAATAACAGCTATAATGCATCATGGCTGGACAGCTACACATCCTGACATGTAAGCCTTAAATGTTAGTGCTGAAAACATGTTACACAGCATTACATTGGTACACCATAGTACAGTCACCCTGTGCATCAGAACCATATTATCTTGTCCCTATATTAATGTTATGGATGACAAGGATGTCGCACAGGTATCATTATATGCACAGGGTGTGTTGTGGGTTTGCCAGAGGCCTAGGCTGAGCCATTCATTTGACATCATGTGTGCGTGTTAGGGTGTTTCAGTATTAATTGTGCTGTTGTGATGTGGTGTGTTGGGTTGCCCTAGCTGTGTTGGTGATGTGTGTGTGTATGTATGTACACAGTTCTGCCATGTGGCTGCCTTATACAGGGGTTTGTTGGACAGCTGCAGACCGTACCTGGCAGGGTGTGCAGTTCACCGTCTCCAGCCACGGACATGAGAACTGTGCCTGCCAGGGGTTCCATGGGCACCACCAGGTACAAGCCACGATATGGTACTCTCCCCTGATGATGACATATGTCTGCTGGATCCGGGTCCCTCTTAGGACCATCCAGGGCCATGTGCACATGGCCTGCTATGTTGTGGTGTGGACAGCACTCCCTGCAGTGCTGGGGCTGGTACTGCCACTACAGGAGCAGCTCTGACTTCTTGCACATCCATGTCAACCTCCAGCTGTTGATGTCACTGGCCTATGTCCAAGTGGACATTGTGCTACTCCCACCATATGCTCAAGCACAGACATTCCATGGTCGAGGATTCCCATTATCTCATCCAACTGTCTACCCATGACCTCTACAAAATAACGATGGGCACTTGCAATATTACAGATGTTGTCAATAACCGCGGAATGAGTAGCCCTCTGCAGCCTCAGACTCTGTCTGGTATACCATTCCATATGTGCCTGCACCTCCATGATGGCCTGAAACATGCTTCTGGTGACACCAGATGTGGCACGTCTGCCAGGGGCATGAAGACCAGAAGCCCTCCTATGAGCACCCCTGTACATCTGCCTGTGTGGTACCCCACCAGGCATCCAGCTATGGCTGCTGTGTCCAAACACACATGCCATAGACACCACACTGTCCTGTCCCATGCCACCACCTGCCAACTGTCCCTCATCTATGGCCACTGGTGTGTGTTTAGGCATTGTGACTGTGTGCAGGGATGGGTTGGATAACAGTGGGATGTCAAACGATGGTGCAGCTTCAGCCCCTGACAACCCTGCCTGTGCCTCAACACACCTATCATCATTGTCAGTGTTTGTATGGACATTAACATCAGTTTGCCTGCAGGAGGGACCCTGACCCACCTCATAACCTGTGAGGGGAAAACAAGAAATGCAATTTAAGACCTGTACATTATTGCTTAACTGTACACACACACACACACACACACACACACACACACACACACACACACACACACACACACACACATACATGCACACACACACACACACACACACACACACACACACACACACACACACACACACACACACACTTACAGGTGAGGTTGCACAAACATATTACACATAGACCTCTCATTACCCATCTGTCAACATGCATCACATATGGCACTCAACAGCATGCAGTGCAGCTATAGTCAATCCCTGTTACCAACATTATACATCTCTGTGATGCATGGGTTGTGTAAGTAGCTGATGCCCCTTCCCCTGGAACACACTGCACCCATGTACACAGTATTGCTGTGCACCTGTTCAGCACTCTGGCGTGTACTATCCACCATACCTCACAGGTGTACACACCATTGCTAAATGTGCATATGTGTGTCAGTTATGTTTGCTCTGCTGCTCACAGCCCCTGAGTGTTTGTCCAAGACATACCTGGGATGATATGTGAACTGATGTCATTAGTGAATGCCTGATGTCTGATTTGCAGATCTCATCATCAGCGGTGCATGTATTACCAATAAAATACAATTACACTGACAACCTTCAAACCTTACTGTGACTGTGAGGAGTGTACACACCCTTATTGACATGGCACCCTCTTCCCTGATATGCCATGGGGCCACAATACTGCATATGTTAACATTACATGAACCTGATATGTGACATATGATTTGTGCAATCAAATGCAGTATCAAACAAATGTGTTAGTTGTACAGATGCTGATTGAGATACATATAATTTGTGGGTGCATAAGTGTGCACACCCTTAACATGATGGTTTGTTGCACCAACTAAGTGCACTACAGCAGTCACTATCCCTGGAAGGGGTATACTAGCGTAGTCCAGTATTTGGTCACTCTGCCCTACAAATGTCCCCCATCTCTGCAAGATTGCAAGGTCAACTCATGTGCACAGCCCTTGGAGGTCACAAAGTGCCTTCACTATTGCTGTGGAGTCTGGGTTATGTCTGCCATGATTCATGACCTTGACTGTGTGCAGATACAGCCATTCTTAGCGAGCTTTGGATGTCTGCTTCAGTTCACTGTTGTGTTTCAGGATGATACCCCTCCCCATCCTCAGCCTTTCTGCAGATGCTTGACAACTATGGGCTACACATTAGCATCATTTTGCAGTGTCCCAAATTCAGAACACCATGTGTACTGGCCTAGACCCTGCTAATGAATGGCAAACATACAGATGTACACTGGCACCAGAAAGGTACAGATGGGGATGGTGGGCTTGAGGTGGGGTGAGGTGTTGCTTGTGCAGCACATGTATATTAATTGATACTGTCTGTAGGTTTCCAACTTGGTCTTTGTACACCATTACACATTGCAACACATGCCTTTGGGGGACTTTTGATGTTATGCATATGCTACCTGTAGTGAGCCCTTACTGATGTTTCCTGTGGAACAACTGTCCCATCTGATTACCCTAACCCATGGGCCACACTTATGCAGAGTCCAGGTGGTTGTCAACACAAGTACTGCACAGCCAGTACTTGCTAAACATTTCTACAACTCCCTCAGTGTTGTGACATGTTACTAGGCAGCCTGCATGACCAGTTTGCAACATGTGTTGCCAACTGTCTTGGATGGCCATTTGTTTATTGTCTACATTAATGTTCTCCCATGCATCCTCTTCACATACGTGACTGTCTGCACTGTGTGCCATGCTATATGCAATGGTGAGGTAAGGCTACATGTCCCACTCCTGTGTGCTACCTGTAGGGTATAGGATCCATTCCATGGCTTTTAAGATGTGTGGAAGCCACGGCTGCCTCTTTTGCAGGTGAGTGGCCACATTTGATGGATAAACATCTTGGACAGCAGACCATTTCTTGGTGTGACATTGACCTGTACTTGCTGAAAGGTGCATACTCATGAAGAGTGAATGCTGTCAGTACTTCAAAAGCTGCCTCCACAATATGTTATTTAGAGTGTATGCACACATATGCTTCCAGTGTTTGTTAAGGTATGTATTCCCCATGTTTGCTGTCCTAACATAGGATTCCATATTACACATTCGTTGCTCATGTTAGGACCACATTACAGGTTGTAAGGGTTGTGGAATGTGGTATTGTGATATGCCATTGTGTAGATCTGTAACAGTTGTCATTGTAATAGTGGTATATACACTGTTGTAGCACTGCAAAAGGGTGATGTTACAGACATGTTCCTACTGTAAGCCATTTGTCCCACCATTATGTTCATCTCTGTGCACACATCTTGCAATGACAGGTTGTTAGTTATATTGCAGGACTCTTACATACCCTTCAGATATGCCACCATGGTGACTACTGTGATGCAGTGCAGTTAACATGAACAATATGTGAACATGTATAGCATCCATTATGGGTAGGTGTGTTAAATGTGTGCATGGCAAATACCATAGCCATAACATGGCCGGTGTGTTGGCAAACCTGAACAAACAACACCATACTCACCAGCTACAGGCTGCTGCCCCAGAGGTATACCAGAGGGACCTACATAGTTGTGTAAGACATGTGATGTCAGTAGCCACAACTGTGGCACTGGTACATTGTTGGTGCAGCATTACAGTACCTCAACAATACAAACCCACAATACTACAGATTATGCACATCTGTTTACTGCAATGTAGCAACAGACTATATATATATATTTTATCTCACATATGCTTGATTAAACTCTACATATGCAGATGGATAAGCAATAGTGGTCTACTGATGTGCCCTGGAGGCTTACCTGCATGCTCCTTGTCCACTGTGTGGGTAGCACCCACCTCCAAAATGCTATCTGCAGGGTCTTGTCTTTGCAGGTGGGCAGGTTCCTCGAGGCTGGCAAGGAGCCCCACAGCATGTGTCGGGGGGCTGGATGGCATGACCCCCCTGTGGCTAGCTGGTCCCTCCTAACTGCAGCAGCACACTGATGGGCATGGCGGAGTAGGTCAGTGCAACAATGTTGGACCTGCTCATAACTGTGGTTATGCAGGCTGACATAGTTTACCCTGTGGATGAGCTCGTTTCATGGGGTGGTCCTCTCCTGCAGATCATGGGCTGTACAGCCAAACAGTGTGTGGTAGTGCTGCACCAGGTTGTGTATAATAACCTCATTCTCCTAGGGAGAATAGATTGGCAAGCACTCCCTTGACATGATGCCTGAAAGACATAAAGTGGAAAAAAGGTCTGAGGACCTCATACTGCAAGGATATAATAGTTGTTAATTCAAATCTCTGTCTCCCCCCCCAACATATCTGCAACAATAATCTGAACACACAACTCAAAGGGTATGTTTACAGCAAACCTACTGTTGGGACATATATCGTATTGTACAAATTGTGCAATGTGTTTCTAGTCATGTTCCATGTTGAAAAACTATCATCTGTGGCTTGTTGCGAACAATGTCACCTGCATGCCATTGTAAGGGCCACTATGGTTCCATATATGCATGTGTTCTGTTTGCTATGTGACTGCTCCAAATCTGGTGTTTTATGTTAATGGGATATCTATGCATGCTGTTAGACATAATCCTGGAATGGGTGAACAATTACTATCCACATATGTTCTATAACTGTGACACAATAGCATGTTTGGGAAGGCAGTTCCCAGCAGAACCACCTCTCCCACCTCATTTTGCCATGTTACTAGGCCACAGCACATCTGGGACCCACACCAGGAGCTCATCATCTGCTGGTCCTGCATTACCTTCAGGTGGAACCACCTCAGAGGATGGTATTCATTCCCCCCTCGGGAGTACACACAGACAGGATCCTACAGGGAGGTTTGTGGACATTATACAGTATGGATGATTGGTAGTGTTAGATTGTGTGCTGGGTACATGTCTCTGGTCGAAATGCAGAGCTATGTATGCAACGTGCTTTTTTTGTGGGACAGATGTCTTTTTTTTTTTTTAGGTGAGAGTGGGATGTTAAGGAAGGATTATTGGCAAGTTTGGTGAGGGAGGTTTGGTAGGAGAGGTTTCATTTGCAGACAGACAAGACAATAGACAGGGGCAGTGTATGACACATAGGGGGATAAACACCTTTACGGGAAGGGTGGTTGGGAATCTGAGGCTCATGAGCCCCCCAGATGGTAGCAGTGGCACTGATGTCCCCACTTGATGGCAGTCACCACTATTCCTTCACAGCCCCAAAGGTGGCTATGCTGGGGGCTGGGCTGGAGGGGCCACCTGGCCCTCTAGCTTCGACAGCCTACCCTCCACCTGGTACAAGCAGTCATCCAGCTCCACCTGGAGGGCACTGCGCACCATGCCACAGACCTCATCCCAGGTGACAATGTCCTCACCATGCCCACTTGCAGGGAGGGCAAGCCCCAGCCCCTGCAGTGGTCCCACCTGAGGGTGGTGCAGGACCACCAGATGAGGGAGTTCTGGATTGGATCCCAGACATGTTGGGACCTGGTGCCTCGACCAGGTGGGGTGGGAAAGGTAGATCCACTGGGATCTGCCTTCCCATAATGTGCTATGGTGTGGAAATTAACAATGAATATTGGTTAGTCATGCACAACACATTACAACATTAGTCAAAATAGCATGCATGGTTATTCCCATTTACCCAAAACAATGCAATTATAACAGTGCCATAGCAAACAGAACTCATGCATATACAGAATGGTACTGGCCCTGCAGCAGCCTGCCATCATGGTTTTTAACTAGAAGCCCAACCATGACCCTGGACTACTGGATGCCCCAGCATTGCATTCAGAAGTGCACACCTTCTCCAACGCCAACCATTTTGGTCCTGCTGCGTGCAGTCACAAATGGTTATGGTTGTATTCCCTCCTGTGTGATTTAAATAGGTTAGTTTTCCCGCACTTTTTCTTGATTGTCTGGTTTTAATATGCTGCACTATGCTTAGCTCCATGCAAATCTGCATAGCAATGCTTACACCAGCTAAGCAGAGCTGAATGCTGAATGCAAGTAAGCAATGCTTACACTAGCAAAGCATTGCTTAAATCTATTTTTTTCATTAAATTTATAAATTATGTTTTATATTTATATTCCCACCCCTACTGTGCTATACATGAGCCATATGATTGACATCTATCATTCACATTCCTTAAAGGTTTATTAAATCATTTTCCAGAGGAGGGATTCAAACCAAACATGTTTGACATGCTATACAATGGCAGTACCACTATGCTACAGCAGCTTGATGATGTCTTTTATAACAGTAGCACTTGTCTGTCATTTTCAGGATTTCAGCCAGGCTAAGCATAGCAGCGCACCATGCAAACAAGCTGTGCAGCACTTAGACTTCGGATTTATTTCAAGAAAAAAAATATTATTAATTTTTTTTATTTTTTATCCCTTTCCTCTTGCCCTACTGCTTCCATGGATGTAGGGTAAGAGTACATACATTTGGGGGTATGCACTTGAAGGCTGCTAGCTTCTAGGTGTCTGTGGTATTTATTTATTTTATTCAGTGTCTGCAGACACTGAAATATTAGCTATTTACATTTCCGTGTCTGCGGGCACTCGTTTACTATATAATATTAAAGCCAGGCTCTACTATTATATAGTTTGACACTCATCTGTGTCAGAAAGTGCCGTACAGCACTTTCAGGGTGAAAGGGGTGTGTTTCAGGTGCTGACACTGCTGATACATGCCCCCTGTACTCGTTCCTGGTTCGTGTCCATTTAGTTTAAATAACAGCATGCCTTCATGCATATGCAAGGTGCGCTGCTATCCTAAACGGATACAAACCACTCCGTGTAAGAATAGCCTTATTCTTGCATGGAGCTTCATGAATCCAGGACGATATTAAAGGAAGGATGGACTAGGGTTTAGTATTATTAGAAAAATTAGCAAAACATTTGTTATAGAAGAATTATACTGACAGAAGTTTAAAATACAGTAGGCTGGCTGTTTTATAGGGCCAGTAAAACAAACAGTAGAGCAATGGGTTCAGTTTAATTCTGTCTTGGTGTGATGTAGTTTTTGCAGCTGGATGTTTAGTGTGTTGAAATCATTTTAACACCACCTAGGAATCTCAAGTCTGAAGGCAGAATAAATGGTGTAGCAGGAATAACTTTAGCACCAAAAGGGAAACTGAATAAGTCTTACAGATAATAACTCCAGCAACAAAAGGGAAACTGAATAAGTCTTACAGATACAAAGATAACAGAGGCTGAAGAATAGCATTCATTCTTTGGAATACTGCCATGACTTGGGTTGTGCAAATGTTTTTGCAGTGTTTTAATTACACTTAAAAACATGCATAGAATACTCTGGTTTGTGCAGTTGAAGAGCATTAAATTCCTTGAGCAGCCTTGGAAAATCCTAACTACAACACATCATATCATTTCTACAAGCAGCCTTGATTTTTTGCAGTGCCTTGTTTTTATGCACTAGCTGCACATGTTCTTGTTGATGTACTGCATAAGTATGTAACAGAAAAATGCTAGAGATGAAACTTGTACTATTTAACAAAAATACACTTTAATTACAATACAGTTTTTCAAAAACTGCACATAAATTATTTTTGACATGAAGTCCTTTTGTGCTTGACAATTAAAATGTTTGCCAGTAGAATGTTAAGACAACATATTTGCACAGTACACCTTTAACACATAACTTTTACACAAAGATTTGTGCAATAAATCATTTGATAACTGGGTGATTTGCCATCATGCCATTTCAGCTAATGCCTAGACAATAATAGCAAGAACAAAAGCAAAAGGTAAATGCAAAGAGGATTCAGATTATTCATCCAAACAGCATGTCTTTAGGAGGTGTAGTGAATCAGAATATTCTGAAGATTGCTCCATGGACAGACAGAGAGAATGTGAAAATGATAAAGACAATGGCTAAAGCTCAGAAACAAACACCAGGCCCAAGAGTTATAAGCTGCCAAAATTGTCATTTTTAGGAGGTTTAATAAATAATACACAGAGACAGGAGGTCTGGTCTGAACTCACTCGATTTATTTAGAATCAGGGGTATATTACATAGCATGTTAATCGCTGTGGCTAGCTTGCTAACATTAAAGCTGTATAGCCATAAATGACAAACACAAACTGTTGTGATGCTTTTTTTGTTGTTCATGTTTTTAGTGTTTTTCAGCTACTTCAATATTATAATGTTTGCACAATTTCCAATGCAACAGTCTTGCCACATCATTATACCTTTCAGTATACAGTCCTTCTGCCATTAGTATATCACAGTAGTAACAAGACGTGTGACTGTTTCCAATTCTGTTTTCAAAACCATTTGTCTGTTTCCTCCACATGTTCAATGGACTTTGTCAACCAACATGTCTTGGGCTGTCAATATTAATGTTTTGCCTTTAGGTTTAAATTCACCTCTCCTTAACCATTCTTGTGTTTGATCCTGATCAACATGAGGTTGTTCCAAGACTTTTCTATACTTGCAACCATACTTATGCATTTTCCACTTTTCTTGTCTTCTCATCTAATCCTTCACCTTATTTTTTTTTGTTTTGTTTTTTGACACATTCAGTTGCTGCCTGATTTTTTTATCTAGTTCTGGTCTGATTTCCATTCCCACTTGATGCAGATATGCTTCTGCTAAATTAAGCAGGAAAATCATCTTAGACTTATTCTCCTCATGTTTTAAAACTTTCACTACATTTGGATTTTGTGAGGTCAACAGATATGTATGCAGTCGTGTGACTGCAGATCTATACATGTAATCAATTGCGAGGAGGCCCATATCTACTTCAGAATGGGGAATATATGATCTTGGCATACACACATTTTGTATAAATCATTTGATAAGCATGAAGCATCATTCTTGTTTTCCTGTCCAACTGATCTAACACCTTTGGGGCCAGTTAATCACTCCAAAACTGTAAGTTAGGACATGAGGAGCAAATTGGTTTATAGCTTGGACTTTGTTGGTAGCTGTCAAAGCTGTTTTCAGTATTAATTTTAGTCTTCTACAATATTCCTTACTGAATTTTATTTGCATTTGTTCAAGTTTTATTGTCAGTCCTTCATCAATTCCCAAATATTTATACACTCTCTCATACTCAAGTTCATTTATATCACATTCCTGTCCCAAACTGATGTTTTCTTGGTGTTGCAGCTTTCCTGCTTTAAAGGTTGCTTTTGTGCATTTATCAAGACCAAATGATACTCTTATATAATCTGAAAAAGTTTTGACCATTTGCAATTGTGCTTTCAGTTCCTCATCTGATGAACTATACAGTTTTTAATCATCCACAAAAGAAGATGAGAAGTCTTTGCACGTTGTTTTCTGGAAGACAAATTGTAGCCATGATGTAATCTATTAAGTAGACAGCTTAATGGGTTAAGGGCAGAGCAGCGGTGACAAAGAGTCACACTGGAATATCACCCTTTGAATTTTTATCCCTGGAATAATAACTTTTCCTTTATCATGTCTTAACTGCAAAGTGGCTTGCCACTGTTTCATTGCCATTGTAATGCAATTGATCAGAGTAGCATGTATCTGATACATTTTTAATCACACTTTTATCAATGGATGTGGGATACTGTCAATTTTTTTTTTTTTGTATCTGTCTATGCCATACTCAGACTGTTCACCTATTTACAGTTTTCCATTATGACTTTAACAATAAACAATCTTTTGCTGCATATGACTTTATTTTGTTACCTGTTTGTTCTATTGTCATGACTGAGTTTTTTTCTAAATGACTATAAACTTTGTTGGCATCAATTCCAGTGTATAGTTTATATGTCATAGGAAGGCAAGTTATTGGTCTATAGTTTTTAGGATAGCTTGCAGGTTCAGTCTTAAGTAGGAGTATTGTTTTTCCTGTTAATCAGATTGGTGTCTGTTCGGGGTGCTCATATGAATAGTTCTTATTCATTGCTAAATCTTCATGTAAAGATGCTAATACTTTTAGCCAGAAGTTAGGTACAGCATCTGGGCCTGAGGTTTTCAGTTAGGAACTTTTCTTCACTTTGTTTCAATCTCTTTAGCCATTACTTCATCCCATTTCATATCCTGTACATTTAAACTTCTTATTCTTTCTTTTATTTCTTCTATCCATTTAGCATCTTTATGTTCCACAGATGGTATGGCAGGAGTGTTGTTACCTCACAGCAAGAGGTTCCCCCATTCGATTTTCGGCTGGGCTTGGGAGTGCCTTCTGTGTGGAGTCTGCATGTCCTCCCCGTGGTTGGGTAGCGTTCAAAAGACATGCGTGCGTAAATGGGAGTGCCTTTGTTGAAGGTTGAGCGTTGAGCTGGCACCTTGGCATTTCGTAAAAATCTACTGCCAATCATTAGCGGACCAGAGTTCTGTTGTGGCGACCCCTTACCAGGAAAAGCCAAAAGACAAACAACATGTTCCACAGAATCTTCATAGATATTTCTGCAAAAAGTATCTATTTCTTCTTTTTTTGCTGGTGTTTTAAATTCCTTTTGTCTTCTTTCCTAATTCTCTATAAAACTTTTTGGGTCATCAATAAATTGCTTATTTTGTACTTTACTTTATATTTGTCTGCATATCTTCTACATTTTTCTGCCTGTGCTGATATTTTTAATTATTTGAGACAGTGGAAGATAGATTCTGATCTGCTCTGATACTGCACATTGCTTTTATCACATCTATCTTTGAGTATTTCTATTGATCTGTTTCCTCTTCTATACTCTTCTAACAGTGACACTGCTTGTCTTAATTTCTTTATAGTTTTCTCTATTCAGTACTTCCATTATGGCATTTGATTTCTCCCCTTCCTTTCCCTTACTGCCCTATATTTTTGCAGCAAGACTTTATCTGTTATTAATCTAGCTGCTCAGTAATATATCCTATTTACTTCTATCACATGAATCTCTGTGAACAGTCCTAATTACTGTGTTCATTTGTTTTATCAAACTTCTAACTTTTGGGGTTTTATTGACTTTCTGTAGTCTATTTCATTCATCGATATTAATATTTCTGTTCATCTCTATTAAATCAAGTAACTCTTCTCTTAGAGCCTTTTCTTCTAAACTGAGGGCACATTCTTTGTTCTTTATTTCTTGCGGACATTTTATACAAAGTTCCAGAGCATTTTCCTGTAACAAATTCTCTTCAGTTTCATTCTGTATCATCCATTATTCTTTCATATGGGAACTCACTGGCCTATCACTCCACAACATTGGCTGCGTCAGAGTTGCTACAGTTTCCTGTTCCATCCCTTACTGTGCAACTCCAACTGAACTTTTATACTGGTTTCCTATGGAAGGCTCCAACTGATCAGATTTTTCCCACTCCACTGATTTTTCCTTAATTTAGGGATCCATTTCTCTATCCTGCTGTGATGTTATCAGAGTTAGATTTTCTACAGTAATTCTTTCACTTCACAGGTAATCCATAACCTCAGTTTATATTTCTTTAACTTCTCCATTACTAATCCTCTTTTCTTCTTTTCCTCTTTGTTTTCTTATTTTATGTAAAATGTTCCATGCCCAGATGCCTTTGCCTGTATTTCTCTTCAAATATCTTTGCTGGTGCTCTTTTTGTATTGATACGTTTTGCTTTCTCCTTTGCATAAATATTGCACCATATTAAATCTCTTTTCTTTCCCATGTCCATATTTCTTATTCAGATGTCTCCTACTCCTCCTCTTTCTCCTTACTTGGGGTGCTTGTTGTGCCATCATGCTGTAATTTAGCTTGTGTTAGGCTTTCTGCACTAAATCCTTCACTTCAAAGGTATTCCATAACTTCAACTTCTTTTTTTAACTTCTACTTTACTAGTCTTCTGTTCTACATTCCCTCTTTGTGATCTTATTTTTTGTATTGTGACATTTTCTGTATCTGGATACCTTTACCTGTATTTCTATTCAAAGATCTTTGGGGATGCTTGTTTTGAATTAGTTAAGTTACTTTCTCCTTTGCATAAATATTGCACCATTTCCCATGCCTATATTTCTTTTTTACACCTTTCAAATATCTCTAGATTTTGTTCTTTAGGTTTTTGAACTTCCTTGGTCACTTCTTTTTCCAAATGGCCCAAGGATTCTTGGTCTATATAATGTTTTTCATAAATTGGTTGTATTAATGAATGCAGATATTTATTTGAAGCTTCTGACAGTTTTTCTTGTGCAAGTATTTTTCTTTCATCTAATTTCTCTCAATCTTTTTGTATATCTTCTGTATGGAAATTCTGGGCTTCTTGCATAGTACTAACAATACATCATTTTTTGTGTGTGTTTCATTTATGATGTGACCATTTGAACATAAATGTGCAATGACAGTACAGTCATTCATGACAAAAGGTCTCAGAGACTGATTTTTTCATATAAAATGCAAACTCTTAGTAAGATAATAAGGAAGTGATAACCAAGTTAACTCAGTTAATCAGTCATATGGGACAAAATGTTCCAAATATATTCAGCTTAGAGGTCTTCGGCATGACACCTGTGCAATGTCATGAACTTTATTTTGTAAAACTTATTGTAAAATGATAAACTTAATAAAGTTATAAAGTGTGTGTGTGTATGTATATATATATATATATATATATATATATATATATATGTGTGTGTGTGTGTGTGTGTGTGTGTGTGTGTGTATGGGATCCGTACAGATCCCCGAATGGCAACATCACCAAAACAGATTCAGCTGGGCATACTTGCGCGAAAGTGCTTTTCACAGAAGAAGCACTTTTGTGTAAGTATGCCTGTTGCGGAGATCGCACTATAGTGGGGATAAGGGAACATTCCTTTTTCCCCACTGTAGTGCAACCTCGGAGGGAGAATATTAAAGCAGGGGGTGTGGGGGGCACAGTGCCCCACATGGGGTTGCAGGGGGGCTTGCAAAAATGTAAATGTAATGTATTTTTTAACACACTTTAACGAAAGCTGTTTTTCGGTGAAAGCGCTTTCGTTAAAGTGTGTTCGGTTATTGTGGATAGATGCATAAATATATATATATATATATATATATATATATATATATATATATATATATATATATATGGTATATGGGTACGTATCACTTCACCTAAAACTCATTTCACCTAAACTCATTTCACCATGTCCAAATCACCTAAAGTTTATTTCACCTAAAACTCATTTCACCTAAAACTCATTTCACTGACAAGTAGTAATCTAAAGCAATTCAATGGTATATGTCCTTTTCCCCACTGTAGTATGATCCTGGTGTTATTATATATATTAAGGGGGGGTGTAGGAACCCCCCCACCTAGTATTCTTTTACCAAATAATGTAAAACAAAGCCAGACACCATAAAACCAAAGTAAGTGTGGGGCAACTCCCCTGACACCCCCCAATGTGGGGGTCTGTGCCCCCCACACCCCCACTAACTATATATACTAACACTAGGATCACACTACAGTGGGGAAAAGGACATATACCTTTGACTTGCCTTATTGTACCACTTGTCAGTGAAATGAGTTTTAGGTGAAATGAACTTTAGTTGGTTTGGTTTCGGTGAAATGAGTTTTGATGAAATGAGTTTTAGGTGAAGTGATATGTACCCATATATATACATATATATATATATATATATATATATATATATATATATATATATATATATATATATACATATATATATATATATATATATATATATATATATATATATATATATATATATATATAAACGTATGTGTTCATTTATTTATTTATTTTATCTTATTTTTTTATTTATTTATTTATTTATGTAACAGTTGTTTACTGGGAAAGTCCGACTTGGAACAAAGTAAATTTTCAGTGAAGGCCCAGGGAGAAACACTCCAGATACATACCTGTAGTGATTAGAGGCCAGACCAAAGACTGACCGATTAAACCCATGTGCAATGGAATCAGACTTGCATCTCCTGACAGAGCACAGAGTTAGAAGAGACCCACAAAGTCTTGTAAAAAGCAATACAATCATATATATATATATATATATATATATATATATATATATATATATATATATATATATATATATATATATATATATATATATATATATATGCTTTGTGCACTCTGCTTCATAGCTGTTGTTGCATTTTTCTTTTTTTTTTTTTCTTTTTTTTTTGGTCCCTCTTGGGACATCATTTTACTGGCCCAGGCCCCAGGACCCCACATCCATGCTGGAGCAACCATCTTGTATTCTACGTCCCTGGACTTACTCAAATATTACTGAGGTCAGTTGTGGATCCTGTGAGTGTCCTTGGTGCTTGGCCATCTTTGCTTCTTTCCTTTTATTTTCTTTCTTTTTTGAAAAGCCACAGTCCCTTCCCTGCCTGCCTCTCAAACTCACCACTTATGTTTTGGACAAACCCCTCTTTGAACTATGCCTCTCCTAAGGAAGCATCAGCAAACAACACTCCCCCACCTGGTATGGGCATGCCCATCACTTCCTGCTGCTCTGTCAGCTGCCCGAGCTGGTAATTGTACCTGAGTTGACTAGACCATAATTATGGCTTTATCCCTCTATACCACCTGTGTGGCCATAATTGCACACTTTACTTTAGAACTACACTTGCAGACTGGTCTGCAGAATCTACATCCAGGTTATTCTTATTATAAGCTGTTGATTCCAGGAAGTGGGCATTCCCTGCATTAGATTTAATACGAACATTGAAGAATATTAAGTAGGGATGGTAAATACAATGGATGGATGGGGACGGCTTTATTTTATTCTGTATAGGTACTTTGAATGGGTCCACAATGAGTCCTTCGGCATAACTCTCCAACAGCACAATGGATAAATCACATTTGTTGAAATAAATACTTCTCAAAACTGTGAGCAGCGTATCTACAGAAGAAATATTTGCAGGAAAGCGAGCCCCATACAACACATGCCACACCACCTTATTTATATGTACTAACCTCACAGTCACATGTACTTGGAAAAAAAGAAGTACCCAGTAAAGCTGAAAAGAAAAAACAGCTTAGACATTTGTGATTATCATGAGAGCATTTGCAAAGTTATTTAGGCATCGTGACTTCAAGCAGTTGAGGCTGGTGAGACTGCATTCATGGAATTATCATTTATTGAATGAAACATCTTCCACTTTCAACACTTTATTTTACAACCAAAGCTTGCATAGCTGCCAGCTCAGCAGTATCTAGCAGTCAGCTATCATGGACATAAATGTCCAATACTAAAGGAACGGCTGAGCTCAGTCTCTCTTTTTAAAGCAGACGATGATGGGCATTCAGTGGAGTGTTACTGACTATGTGTGGATGAGGAGACTTTTTTAATTATTATGTAATCCACTGGGTACTTCAGAAATGTGGTCGTGGTAAGGGTGGAGTTGAACAAGATGCAATGTAAAAGATGAAAGCAGAGGATAATAGGGACAGGAGGTGTTTGTGACTCCAAGACAACACATGAGTGCTTTTGTAGGCATTGTGTCATTTAATAAAATGGCAATACTGACTGATAGAGTCCAACATCAAAAGGACCATCACATTCTATAGTTATGAGACTTTTTTTGTTGCTGCTTGACTAACTGCAGCATTCTTAATCTTGTCAGTGATTCATTTTCAGTGGTTGACACATGGATCTCCTTCATATCAGTCAGCAAAGTTGAGCCATGATCTAAACTTGGAAATAAAAAAACTGCAGAGCTCTAATGTTGGGTGAGAGCTGTGTATGAATGCTACTTCCTAACAAATATTAAAGGTTGCTGCACACCAGTAAGTCAACACAAAAATACACTCCAGCCTGCATCCCCAAAAGTTTCAGAATGTTAAGAACTTACTTAAATCATTCCTGTCAGAATTCAAATTTTAATCCATCAAGCTTTAGACACCCTAAAATGACAAATTTCTGAAAATGTAGCTGTGTTTGTAGCCTAATAAATATGAATTTTTGTCCATCAAAAGCGAATTGCTGACCTTCATAGGAAAATGGCAAGTAGAATAAAATAACTGGGGATAAAAGAACTGGGGATGAAAAGTATGCATCAGCAGAAGAAATCTTGCTACTGAAAGCCTTCCTGCGCTATTCAGTGATGCAGATCTAGTCTCATTTATGCCAAACATATTCAGTTCTCTCTTTGTCTGTTTCCTTAAAGAACTTATTTATTTTGTTTTGAATTTGTTACCAAGGGTAGAACACTGATCCTATTGGACCCACTTCAATCTCAGTCCAGGGAAAAACAGAAAAGTTACATGATATCATATATAAAGTGAATAAAAAATGCAATATATACATATATTTATTTTATTTATTTATTTTATTTATTTTACAGTTTGTTTACTGGGATAGTCCATTGGGCCAAGAAGAGCCAATTTTTCAATGGAGTCCTGGGGAGAAAAGCTCCATGATCAACAATATAATATGAAGACAATGAATTTACATTTATGTAATATATTGAAGAATGATGGCATTACACAACATGACAAAATTATATATTATATATTATATACAAAGTGAATATCATAACTGACTTGAAGGAATAAAGGCAATAGATAAATGACATTATATAGAATAGAGTGATTTATGTGAGAGTGACCTCAGGAAAAAGCTTGGATCTAAACCAAGGTTTTATAACCTTTCTACAGTGGAGAGATGTGCCCTAAAGGAGTTATCAGAAAATAAAAGCGTGCGAGTCATGAAGGCAGATAAGGGTAGGATGGTAGTCGTTATGAATGTTTGTGACTACAGCCAAGCCATTTTTCAGTTGCTCAGTGGCCAAAGTTGTTACCAGGAGGTCACTACTGATAAGATCAAGAGAAAATTTTCAGTGACTGATAGTACACTTTTCGACCTATCGAGTCAATGCAACATAGATCATGACACCTACAAATTTTTGCAGGTTTTATTTCCAAAAATGGCTTGAATATTTGGTATCCCTAAGGTGCACAAGATTTAAATAACCCTCCTCTTCAATGGATCATGGCTGCAGGGCACTATAAAACTGAACCTATTTCCATTTTTTAAACCCTGTGGTGCAGACCTCATAGTTTTATCTTCGTGATTCCTGGCATTTGTTAGAACATTTGAGCAAGCTGCCTACTGCAGATGATGGATGGGTTTTGCATGCCTAGATGTTGTTTCACTTTATTCCTGCATCCAACAAGACACTGAGATTGATTTTGTAAGAAAATGCCTTAGCAAGTTTACAGATTTTGATAACTGTTTGATCAGCACCATTTGCACCATGCTTGAGATGGTTTTAGACAACAGTTTTTTTTTTTTGTCTTTCTGGGAAGATTTTCAAACAAATAACTGGTGTAGCCATGGGTACAAGAGTGGCACCTGTTTTTGCTAGCCTGGTTATGAGTTGGTAGGAACAGAGGTACTTAAAAGCCCTTCATCTGTTCACCAGAATTGTGTTTTATAAGAAATACCTAGACAATTTGATTCTAGTCTGAAAATGTGCCTCCAGAAGAGTATAACCAGTTTTTCTCTCACTTAAATGAGAGCATTTGCTTCATTAAGTTCACAGTGAGTGGTTTCGGGAAGAGCATCAATGATTTGGACATCTCTCTTTTTTGTGCTGATGTCAGTGGGACTTTCATCGGTAGAATTTTTTGCAAAGACACATTTGTCATCCAGTATCTTCACAGAGATAACCAACACGGTCACCACATGAAGATGGAAGTTATTAAAGGACAGTACATAAAGTTGAGCAGATTGACCAACGATAACCACATTTTCTCAAAATAAAATGTCATTTTGAAGTCCTTTTTCTGCATAGAGGCTATCATAATGATTGGTTAACTAGCATCAAACATGAGGTCCTATTGCTCAGGAGTGATCAGGCTAAATCTATCCTGTACAATGCTTCTTCTGCTCCTTCATTGTTTGCAAGTGACACAGAACAAAGAGATTTGCTACAGAGGAGCTTTCACACTACCAGTCACTACAGACATGTCTCATATCAGAGATGTTTTGAGAGACAATTAGAAGATAATTTTGTGAAACATGGAATTATCAAACATTTTGAGTGATAACCCACTTTACTTTCACCTACAAAAAGACTTACAATATCAAGTCACTGCTTGAAAGTCATGCATGTTATTCTCCAACTTCACTAATCACACCTGGAACATTCAAATGCAGCAGGTGCAAGCAATGCCGCTCCATATGTGATTCATCTCAAGTTCCATCTCTTGGTTATGACTTATAGGCGAAAAAAAGATAAGATTGTAATTCCATGTGTGTGGTCTATCTGGTGACATACTCATCATGTCCATGTTTCAAAATTGGTAAGACCATCAGAAAACTGTCTAGGAGAATCTACAAACATGCTTTTGCCATTAAAAAGAGAGGTGACAGTAATGCTCTTGCCAACCACTCCTTATTTTGCCCTGACAACAAATTTTCATTTTTTTGTACTTGATTCAGTTAGCTATGATGACTTTTCTTGGAACTCCAATGTCCATTTAAAATGCTGTGAATTTTAATAACAGATTAAACTGAGAGCCGATAAAAGACCTGAACTCAATGGATCTGTCAACATTAATTGTTTTATACTAACTCAAGCTTTAAAATTTTTACTTATTTATATACTTCCATGTATTTTTTATATAAATGATGTTTTGTCTATGAAACCGTTACTCCAATGTTATGTTTAGTCATTTTGTTACAAATTCAAGCATTGTATATTTAAGAAAACACCTTCTTTTATTTTCATGTCTATTGGCTGTACACAGATCATGTGCTTTTTGGCACAATTTTAAAACAGTTTAGTGGATTTTAAGTTTAAGATTCTGAAGACGTTCTTTGTGTTGGCATTTATTAAAGAACAAAAAGCACTTAAATCTAAAACAACGTCCAAGATTCTTTTCTGGTGGATATTTTAGTAGAACTGTTTCTTCATTTGATACCTTTACCTACGACATTTCTCTTGGGACTGAATATAAAAGGGGAGATCATATTAGCCCAGAATAGGAGAGAGTTGATTTTTTTGTGAGCGCAACCCAGGTGGATTTGGACATTTAGAAAGAGGTCAAACCAAATCCCTAGGTAATTGAATTAAGTGACATTTCTATATTGTAATTAAGATAATTAGAAGCCTGAAGACAGAATCCTGATATGAACTGCCTAGTCCTTATCTTCCTGCTGTATAACTCTGAGCAGATCGAATAACCAGAAAGCACTCCTAAAGCGTTCTCGGAAAATGGTCTTCATCCCATTTGTAAAACTAGGTTAAGAATATATAAAAAACTGCCTCAGCACTTGCAAGATTGGTGGAATGAAGGTGGAAACTGTTTTGTTTACCTTTCCATATTTTGTTGATTAGTGAATGCTCCAAAAGAATGTGAAACATTTTTATATTTGCCTTTAACTTTTTATTTATCACTTGTAATCTCCAGCTTAAATCAGTTTTTTATAAAAATGTAAAATTATTGAATCTGTTTCTCTATTTCTTTTCAAGCCATCCTCATTTCTCACAATGGACAGCCAAGGCTACCCTTACACAATCCTAAGGGTCATATTGCAGGACAGCACTACTTCCCCTAAAATAATAGCACATTACAGGAACATTTAGCCATTGGTCAGTGGGGCACCTTCTTAGTCATCTCTTTCCTGAATCTATGTCAAAGTCCATAAGTACTTTGTAAATGTCAGTCCCATTCTCTGTCCCACTTGCACTGTAGAGGCCTTAGTAAATGACTCAGTAGTATTCATCTGTTTTTATTCCCCCTCAATTTGTCTATCATTTAAGTTGACCATGCAGGAGTTAGTTGCCTTCTTTTATCAGTTTTAGTAGAAGCAGCGTATTTTCTAGCATGGCATTCTGTAATGGTACTTCTGATCCAGTCATGGATATCACATGAATAGCTCAGTGTTCTTGCCCCTTGTCACATGGCAGAATATTACATTAAAGCTGGCACAAGAGAGAGACAGCGAGAGAGAGGCAGAGAGAGACATAAGTGTATACAAGTCATTACAGAATTATCTTTTTACAGCTCTGCAATCATTCATTTTCATTTTGAATCTCTCCTTTTTCTTTGCTGTAAACAATAACTCTGCAGATACTTATGAAGTATGCTGCAAGCTGACTGCATTAATAACGACTCCAAGGGAACACAATTACTTTGCTTTTGTTAAGTGATCAGATGCATACCTTGGTGCCAGCAATACCAGCTGTTAGAATGACATTTGTGGTAGCAATAATCAGGCAGCATGAAACAGAAATTACTCTCTGAACTTTGGGCCATCTGAGGCAGCAGCTTTAATTCAAGCCTGCAATGCCTGGCTTTGTATAAAGTACATTGAACATGACATGAAAAGTGTCAGCATGCAAAAAGGATTTATAAGCATAAAGAACAGTGGGGATTGATGGTTAACACTAAAAGGAGTACATAATGAAATTCAGACATGCTGCTGCTTTAGACAGTTACGTGGAAATTTAATAACACGTTCTTTTAATGTTAACTGTCAAGCCACTGCATAAGGACAAGGTCTTGAACTATATCATGTTCATTATTAATGTTTGGGATTACTGAGCTATGCAATGAAATTAAAAGCATATTTGGTACCTTTAAAAGAAAAAAACATTCTATAAGGTTTTAAGGGGGAACAGATCTTAATGTCGCCAGCAAAAAATATGTTTCATGATAGAAAGGATATCTCTCTCTCTCTCTGTCTCTTTCTCTCTCTCTCTATATATATACATATATATATATATATATATATATATATATATATATATATATATATATATTGTTAGATGCATACTGTGCATACACATCCTCAGAAGTGAAGACATTTCATTGGATCTGGTCCTTCTACTCAGACAACTTTGCCCTTCTGTCTACTCCCATATAACATTTTAAACATTTTTTTATTCTAAATTATCCTTTACCATGGCTTTATAACATTTGATCTTCTCAGCCTAGGAAGTAATACAGTTTAATGCATGGTTTCACCCATTTCTTATTAAGTTTAAACACCTGCCTCCTGGGTGCATACTGTTTTTAGTTAACACTCCTGTTGCCATCACTATTGAATTAATTTTATTATCCTGAAATTTGCCACTGCATTTTTGTAAATTAGAAAATAAACATATGCATAGGAATTTTAATGAGCTTTAGTAAAGACTTTGTTAAAACATCCCCCCAAAAAAAAACACTATTAACTATTTTATGTAAGTATGCCCTCCTGAGCAAGGATTTGTGTTTACATTAGTTTTGCATTCATTCAAATTAAAAAAAAATGAGTTCAGTATTACAGACCAGATCTCGTCACTAATTTTTATCATATCCCGCCTTGTGCTGCTGATTTCCCTAAAAATGCATTTCATTATTCTATTACTTTTTTGAATGTTTTAAATTTCTTAATATAATAACTTTAGTCATGTATCATTGTTTGTTGGGATATTATAATGATGTGAAATAACATTTATCAGATGTGATCCACTCAAAAGTTTGGCAAAAGATGTAAATGTGTACTAAGGGATGGTTTAGGGTAAGTATTCCTAAAAGACTAAATGCTAAGGAATTTTTGAAACAAAATGCACATAGCTCATGTTAGAAGTACATTGCCTGCAGAATATTATGAGTGCTGCTTGAGTGGGATAATAACTTTTAAACACATCTATATAGCTAGAATTTGTCCAGCACATCTCTATCACCAGCTCAGCCTGCAATAATACAAGTACTATACCCATAGTAATAGAAACTAAACCAGTTAATCAGAGAAATTATGCTATTATTAATAGCCATAGTCAGTGAGGATATAATCAAGCATTCAATTATTAATTTGGCGCCCCTCCTGAGCTTCCTGCAATGGGCAATAACTGCACAAGAAACTGATCATTCTGGAGAATATCGGTCAATTCTTTCCTTTGGACTACCCACCCTGGTTGGATGAAGAAATAAACATTTATTTTTGATAACATCTGTGAATGAGGTTAATTAACCACTAAATCCTTCCTAAACCTTAGAATGCATGTCATCTGCTACAATGTAGTCATAGTGCTATGATTTTTGCCATCAGCTGTTACCTTCCTCCTCCTAGCTTTACTGTCTCTCTTCATAAATTCAAACATGTTTAATGGTACATACATCATTGACTAAGGGAGCAACACTCACAAAACAATTTATTATCACTAGCTATATGGAGTATAGTATCTGAAAAACATCTGCTCTTAAAAATAAGAAAGTGTTCCTTTTTTAGATCCCCTGCTATGATTTTGAAAGGCTTCTGCTAGGACTTTCTTTTTAGTTAAAACCTTGCTAAGAGTGAATTAAGTCAAGCTGATTTAACAATACAGAATTGGTGAGCCTTATGCTAAGTTCCTGTTTACAAACATGATTGGTGAGCCCAATCAACTTGTGAAGCCTAGGAAAGTCCTATTTCTTCCTTATCATAGTAATACATTTATTATATAATATACAAAGCTCCTTAGCACTGCAAGCTCTTGAAACGCCCTTCATATAACCTTCTACTAGTAATACTAAGTTAATGAGGCCTAACACTCGAGTTTTAAAATATCCTAATTTCAGGTAATCTAAAGAATATGCATCAAGGTTCCAACTTCTGAATCATCATATCTCCAGTAAAAAGGATCCCTTCTGTATGACATTTTAAATGAGTATTTTGGGGTATAGAAAATCTGTGCAAATATTGCTAACCATATAATGTAAAACATCCTTCTCCCATACCTTGTTATCTAACTCCATGTTTAATTCCTTCTCCTAAGTGCAGTTTCTCATATTCCATTTGAGATATATTAATTCATACACAATATGCACTACTTACTTTATTCTTCTCTTTTATTTCTAATGAACTAGCTTCCAAAATAAAAAAAACTTTGGATAAGATGCCTTAGGGGCTGCTAAAAATTTCCATTGTTTCTGCTATGATCTTTAATGCTCTGAGGTTGAGGGTTAGGCACTCTGTGATACCCATTTACAGTGGTTGTTGTGTCTTTTGGCTTTTCCCGGTTATTGGTCACCACAGCGGAACTCCGGTCCGCTAATGATTGGTAGTTGATTTTTACGTGCCGAGTTGCCAGCCCTGATGCACAACCTTCAATGAAGGTACGCCCATTCACACATGTCTCCACGCAGAAGAAGCTCTAGCTGAGAATCATTTACAGTGGTATTCTATATAAATTCCTCAAATATTGATCTCAAAATGTTGTATACACTCCATAATATCTCATACAGCTTTGCAACTGTGCCATCCTAGCATGAAAGTGTAGTAGAATCATAGTCACCTGTATATAGAATGACAACACTAACAGTTGTGAGCCTTGTCTTAGTAGTGGGGTGGCTCCTGCAGTTGTGAGCCTTGTCTTAGTGGTAGGGTGGTTCTTGATTATTTGACAAGATCAGAGATGCATGTATAACTCATTCCAAATTGCATATATAAGGTTATATATAACCTATACAGGGACCAAGCATGGACTGTAAGGAGTGATCATTAAAACAAGGACTTGAATGGAAGATTAAGACTATTTGACCCACCTAGTCTCCTCATTTTCAAACTTACTGCATAATCAGCTGATTGTATTACTCCAACAGCTCCTTTCTTTTGGATTACATCCTTTATAAGAATTTGTCTTAAGTTTTTCCACACAGCATTGGACTATCTAGCAGTGTTTGATTGTATTACTTCTTCAGGTTGTCAGCTATAGTTTTGCACCACTCTTCATGAGAAATAATACATCTTTGTAATTCTCCTGAGATGACCACCTTGTATCATCACACTTAGTCTTTTTATTCTCTTGCATCTCTTTTCTAAAATGATTTTTGCAATTTAAACTCTACTGGTACTTCTTGAGGTATTTAAATGTCATTTTTCTTCAGGATAATGTATATTAAGCTCCTGTAATCTCTCTGTCTTTATAAGGTGAAGTGGGTGTAGGTGATGCACTATTTTTGCTGCCCTCCTCTGAACAGTCTCCATCTTATCTGTGAGTGAGATTCAGAACTGAAAAGTTATGACTCTGTGCCACAATGCTGACAGTGAATGAAACCCTAAGAACATAGATCTATCAAATTTCTAAACCGCTTGTGCTGGAAGGGGTTGCAATGGTAACAAGCTGAACAGAGTATGCCAGACTTTCCTGTTTTCCTCAACAGTCTTCAATTAACGTTATGGTATCTCCAGACATTTCCAGGCAAGCTGGTTAATATAATCC
Source organism: Protopterus annectens (assembly GCF_019279795.1). Classification (NCBI taxonomy): domain Eukaryota; kingdom Metazoa; phylum Chordata; order Ceratodontiformes; family Protopteridae; genus Protopterus; species Protopterus annectens. The sequence continues at coordinate 677,644,643 of NC_056730.1, forward strand.
CTATATCATGTTGTCTAGGCCTGCCCTAGGAGTTCTTCCCAATGTGCTGAGTTTGGTACACCTCCAATGGGAGGTACCCAGGGCACATCCTGAAAAGATGCCCTAATAACCTCAATGCACTTCTCTCAACATAGAGTAGTAGTGGTTATACTCTGAGAACCTCTTTGATGACCAAGCCCCTAATCTGGCAACCCCCCTCACCTAAAATAAATCTCCTCTTTCCCTACTTTCAAAGCAAAACTCAAAAGACACCTCCATCAAATATTTAACTGCTACCACTTTTACGCTGGACACATCACATAACTCTCTTCTTACCTGCTACTTAACTCTCATATTTACTACTAAACATCTTTTACACTCATCTCCTACTCAGTAATATCTATTGATCATTTCCATTGACTGTGATATTCTACATTCTGTGTTTGCTTCATGTTTGTGAATTAGTTCTGATTTATCGATTTGTAAATGTCTTCATCTGAGCTGTGCCCACAAATGGTCTATTGTCATCAGTGTACTACCCCAGTAAAAAAATTAAACAAATAAATGAAAAATAAATAAATTATCATGAAGAACGAACTTAACTGCCATGCAAAGCCAAATAATTTCTCATTCTTGTTCAGTAATCTCACTGTTTTGGTCACTGCTTAAAGCATATTGCCAAAATGAGGATGAAGATATAAAATGGCCAGTAAACTAAGAGCGGCATCATATGACTCAACTCATGTTTTACCACCACACTCTGGCACAATGGCTGCCATACTGCTGACCTTTTACTACAACTGGACAATATCTCAATTTCCTCCACCTTGAACAAGGACACAGGATACTTAAGCTACTTCAACAGAGTTAGCTGTTTCCCTCTCAGCTGAAGATGACAATCTACTCTTTTACAGGATAGAGCCATGTCCTATGATTTGGAGATGGTGATTTTCATCCTATTTACTGCACACCCATGGAAAACATCTCTTCAAAGTATACTTAAGATTGCACTCACTTGAGGATAATAGAAACAACAACAACAATGATGCCTTCACATCCTCATACTAAATACTTTCCAAACCTTGACTGCACCTTGATATACTGTCCATTGAAATCACAAGAAGGAGAGAGATAATGCATATCACTAGTTGTAGTCTATAGCCAACTTTAGTAGATTTCATTTTACAAGAATGCAAATACAACTCTCACTCTTCAAATGCAAGAACAACCAAATGTCTCACAGCAGTGGTCCTAGGCTCCCACACTGTTATAATATGCCTTCTCCAAGTTCACACAGTAAACATAAGGTTGGCCTACATATGACTGAAGCACAATTTTTCAGTTTATCATTTGCCAAAAATGAAATAGCAAAAAATGGTGACTTCAAAACCCCCCTAAAAAATGAAATTGTTTTGAAAGGGGGCAAGGACCCTAGACTCCCCACACCCCCCCTAAATTAAATACACCAACTCCGTAGTCAAACCACAGTGGTGAAAATGGAAAAAAAACTCTTGAAAAAAAACAGCTCACAAAATACAACACATTAATGAAACACACAGCAACACTGGATTTTCACAATAATGTTTTTCAGCTGCCAGTAATGAACTGTAGCTAAGCTCATATGTAAACAGTGTTGGTGAGCTCACATGACTTCTTATGTATCCTCTCTAGCTGGTAGTTGTTGGCCTTCTACACAGTTTTTGACTCCTTCCCCAGTGGTGAGGTGACATTCCTGAAATGTAGCAAGCAATCTGAGAACAATTTCTGCAAATAGTTGAGCTGACCTTGTTTGCAATTTGCAGGTCTGAATTGAACTCTGAAGCTGATTTCCAAAACCATAAATTCATGAAGCATGCATGAGATTTGGTGTCAGATTTGAGCAGGAAGAGTGCATTATAACCAAAGGCAGATTGTCAGGATGATGGAGCCTGATACTAAAGTATTGTGGGAAATAAAATGAGAGAATAGGCAGAATATGCTCTCTCCCAGCCACTTGACTGTAGGTCAAAATGAAATACATTACCTGCAGGATAAAAAAACACTCCTTAAACATTAAAACTAGTATGAGTGAAACTGAAGAGTCTTTTACTTACATTAGACTATCACATAATCCAACACCTTACTTTTGGGAGGATGAATGGATCAAGGAATTAAATCAGTTATATTAAAACTTGTTCATAGGTTCATAGGTTCAAAGGTGTTTACTAGGCTAATAACCACAAGGGCCTTTTAAGCTTAGCCATGCATCCCAAATCTCTGACAAGTTCTGGTACCCTTGATAAGTGTAAGCAGGGGCTTAGGAGATGAAACATTTACAATCAGGGGCCTGGGAGATGAACCACTTACAGGTTGCCTGTGTTCATTAGAGACACAGGTGCCAAGCCAGGGATGAATTTCCTGTTCCCCACCCAATTGTCTAAGTTACACTTGAATTGGGTTAAGGAGAAGCTCAGCTTCACATTTATAGGGAGCCTGTTCCAGAGACAAAGTAGTCTGTGGGATACATACCTGTCTCTCCAACAGGTCCTATTTATATCATAGGCAAGGTTTAAGTCTTTAGAATGGGTAATTCTGGAGCTGTTTGTTTTGCTGATATGCAGGAGATTCAGCAGAGTGAGGACTGACAATGCCCTGTGTGCCAGGGATAGATCTCCCCTCAACAGCCTGTAGGAGAATACAGGAATAGGGTTTTGAGGCGGTCTTCATAAGGGCATTTTACTTATGCCCTGTATTCTTTTAGTGTAGAACCTCTGCGGATGTTCCATTTGTTGGATATGCCTGGTTAGGTACATACCAAAGGAGGCATTGTACCCAATGATAGCTCTGCTAGACTCCTACTACAGTGGACTTAGATGCCATACCTTTGTTTAAAGTTGAGCAACACATAATGATTTCCTCACCGCTGTAGACTTGTGATGGTAAAAGGCTAGATTACTGCCTATGTGTGTCCCCATGTCCCTGACTACTGGGTCAGCTCTAAGGGGTGTGTTGTTAATATGATAATTGGCAGTGGTGGATGGCTTCCTGAAGGATACTATTATGCATTCTTGGCATTTAGTTTTAGTCCATGGCTCTGACACCAGTTGTTTGTCAGCCCTTCCTGGAAAACATTTGTTCAGTGTGGGATCCAATGGCAGCTTCTAATTTGCAATACTCTGCAGATTTAGTCAGCCAGAGACCATTGACAATGGCCTTGACTTCAGAAAATTAAATGCCAGAAAGGATTGTGACTGGCCTCTTTGTAATGGTGGACTCCCCAAGATCACACTATTAGAGCAATTAGCCATGCATTTGGTGGATCATGGAACTAAAAACTGATAAGCAGCTTAAGCATTGTAGATTACCAAGACATTTAAGACAGTGACCAGTGTTATATACTGGGGAAAGCATGTTGTAGAAGCCGCTTGTGATGGTTTATATACCAGAAGCATCTGTGAAAAGTGGGGCATTTGTGCTAATACAAATCAGAAATGATGTTGCAGATTCAGTAAACACATTTTGAAGTGGTTTTCTGTTATGTGGGGTAAGAGTTCACAAAATTCCTAAAAATTCAGGTTTTTATAAACTTCACACATGAAAGCACTGCTGATCTGTGAAGCAAGATGTCAATGTAGTATTGGTGTTCTGTTATTGGTCACTGGAAAAAAGAGTGTTTTGATGATGCAGATGTGTTATTTCACAATGAAAACAGTAGTGTGGGGTATGCAAGGATGTAATGATTCAAAACAGAAGTAAATGTTGTGGGAGCCTGGATGCAAAACTCAATAAAATCTTAAAAACACCTCAAAGAGACATGACAATGGAAATGGAGCCTTTGTGGGCAAACTAGGAGAAGTTTGGAAGGAGGTGCTGGTGTTCCAGGAGACAGGGGTGGCGGTTTCTCCCTCTTTTAATTTCCATATGTTTTAGCTTTCTAATAGAGATGTATTGAAACAGATTTTGCATCATTTGTCAGATAAAATGAAGGAGATAAATAAGCTACATATACAGTAATTGCAAAATATGAAGACCTTGAACATCAGTGGCAGGGTAAACAGAAGCAGTTATACAAACTACAGCTGCACTGAATGCTAAAGGGAAAGACCTTGATGGTAAAAGTCATAGGAAGAATATAAGTGATCAGACTGGTGGATGGAGTAGAGGGATAATACCCTATTGCTTTTTGTCAGGAAATGGTTGAAAGAGACTTTGATGGAGGTGCCATATATAGACTGCAGGGTAGATAAGGCACATAGAGTGAGAAAAACCTTCCAGTACGAGCAGACCATAGCATATGATTGTGAAGCTACACAGTTATAGATGTAGAGAGTGGCTGCTCTAGCAATAAATACTTAGAAAAAAAAAGAACTGTGGCTGACAGGGATGCAAGATAAGATTTTAGAAAATTTTGCACTCATAGATGGTGGAAGGAGCTGGTTCTGGCAGGGTGGAGCCTCAGGAAGGAAGGAAGGAAGGAAGGAATTGCAATCAGAATGCAATAGTCAGTGACATTGTGGGTAACATGGAATGGACATCCTATTGGGCCACTACCATAGCAGAGACAATCTAGAAGGAAAACAAAAGTGGTGTCGTTGTTAGCAGGTCTCTTCCAATAGGGAGGCAAATGCAAAGTCAGGAATAAGGAGAAGAGAGTATAGTGACATTGTGGAATGAGGTACTATCCCAATGCAAACCAGCAATGAGAAGAACGACTGAAACAGCTAGCGAGTCCCCTGTGCTGTATCAGACGGTTTCATTTCAAGTCCATGTTCATTCACTTCAGCATGGTCAATGAGTCCAAGGGATGGCAGTGAGGAGTAGAGTTCAGTAAAAGGGAGGTGTAAGATATGAACAAAAAGGAGGAAAGGGAAGGAGGCAACTTGAAGAGTATGGACAAAGGCAGATTCCCACTAAAATACAGACAGCAAATGAAAAAGTTGGGGGGGTTAGAGATTTTGAAAGATTTTCTGCAGAAATAGGACACTAAAGGTTAGAGAAGGAAGTGCTGAATAGAGAAACAGGCTACTAAATGGTTAGAAGAAAAAACGGTGAAGCACAACAAAGGAAAAGAACCCACTAATAAAAGGAAAAGTCAGTAACAAAGGGAAGACCACCTAGTAGAAGGGTGGAAACCAACAACTCAGAAGCTGCAAGAGGATGGGTGCTGGGATGTTAGGGTGTTATATCTTGAAATGCTGCCCCTGGACTATTTTTCTCTCTTTTTATAGGCATGCCTTATATGTATGGCCATGACTGAAGTGTCTGATAGCTGAGGATGGAGACAAAAAGAGGAAGAGAGGAGGAAGGGTAGTTCTAGAAAAGTGCAGTGAATGTTAAGAGGACATGAGAAGGGAAGAAGAAAGGATACAGCTGAGAAGTAAGGAAAGAAAGGACAGCAGTTTGGCTACATATGAATGACCAAAAGTCATTGGGCACAATGAAGCTGAATAAATGAAAGGAGTTTTAGATGGATAATCAAAGAAATATTTTGCTTATTAATAAATAAATGCAAATTGTTTGAAATTTTTATTACTACAATCGGATATATGGCTGTACTAAAAGTTATATGTTGCCTTGCATTAGGAGAAAAAATGATGTGGTGGTTTTCAAGTAATATGCAACATTATTACATTCAAATAACTATGCAAGGAAAGGAGATCTGTAGTTTTTTAAGGGAAAGTGTTAATAAAAGTTAAACAAGATTGAAAATATATTTGAATGCAATTAAAGGACAATGTTGTAGACAGTTACTAAGTACTAACTGCTAGACAAGGGATATTAAAACAGATTATTTTGTGCTAGTTAAGGAACCAACAAAGTGACTTGTTCAAAATATGACAGTGTTTGTATTAGTATTCTATATCCAAAACTGTGTAATGTGTTACCAATTTTTCCTTTACGTCATCAGCTGTAAGGGTGATTAAGAAATAGAATAAATACTGAAACAGTTAACTCAGTAGTTAGGCATCGCTTTAATCTGAGATGCAACATCAAGAAAAGAAATGAAAGCTTGGAAAAGAGATTAATTAGTTTGTATAAGGGTGTGGAAAATAGAAATAGTTTATGCAAATTTATGAAAATAAGAAAACTGTGTAGCTACAGCAATGAATAACAACATAGAGAGTACAGAAAAACTTACAGGATCTGAAAACTTGAAAAAGGGATGAAAGAGCTGAGAGCTAGATAGTTAGGCAATAAGGCAGGGACAAGACAACAAATACTAGGATAGTCACTGTAAGCAAGAGCTAACAGGGCTGAGCATTGTTCTTAGCCAGGGGAGCTTTGGTAGAGCATCTGCCTCTGCCTAAGGGTCCACAGGATCTAGCCACACTGAAAATGAGGAAGGATGCAAAATTGTAGGCATTAGCCACTTGTAATGTGGGGAAATCCAAATAAGAGAGAGAGAGAGATAATAGTTAATAGATTAGTTAGAGCGGGGATGGAAGTCGCCTTGTTATAGAAGTTAAAGTTGAAAATAAAGAGATGTTTAAGATGGAGAGAAGGTACTTTAAATAGATGGAGATGATTATATGTAAAGGAAGAGGGAAGGGAAAGTGGGGAATCTTAATACACAGAGAACATGGGTGGGATAAAAATGAAATTTTGAAGGAATCTGAGGGGGGATGGGAGTAGGAAGTGGAGGACAGAAAGAGAAAGAGGGAAGTGGGAAAAACAGCAGTACACTATACGATAAATGAAGACTGGAATGAGGCAATTTGTAATGTTTGCATAGTACATAAATTATTTTTGCGGGGCAAAATATGAAAGTGCTATGGGGGATATCAATATTGTTATAGAACTGGATGAAGATAGATTGTTTGGGAGAAATTAGCTTAGCAGAGGATGCCAGACAGTTCTATAATAAGGGAAGGTAAGGTTTAGTGGATGCATGAATAGTGAAGGTTTAGTGGATGCAAGGATAGTGAAGGTTTAGTGGATGCATGGATAGAATGGGGCAGGACAGGGGGGTTCACTTTCAAGGAAAGAGGGGAGACGAGTGATTAGATTAGATGATCTTTTTGGGAGGTGTGGATAAGTAAATGGCAGGAAAGCTAGGAAATATGGAAGCAACAGAAAGGGAGATGCTGTCTCATAGTATGAGAAGAGGTTTCAGTAGAATCTTGCATTGGTGAAATGTTAGTTCAATAAGATGATTGCAGGGCATGACTGAGCTGGTACTGAAAAGAATGTTGAGAGGAAGTGGGATGGGGATTAATTAATGGGATAGAATAGACATTGCATCTTGACCAATATTAATGGAGCAAAATGAGAGATAAAAAGTAGGAAGATGAAGAAGGAGAGCAGACTTGAAGAAATGTTGCACAGATTACAAGGTAGAGTGCAGGGAATAGAGGAATTAGAGTTGGACATAAACCAGATGAACATTTGGATGAGGGAGTGGAAGGACTTAAAGATATGAATATAGCTGACAATGAAAGTAGCTAAGTCATGAGTACAGGGAGATGCGTTTTTTAAGTTATTATGCTGAAAGTTAAAGTATCACAGGAAAGCCTGGGTGAGAGTTATTCAAAGGGTGCGAGTGGAAATAATAATGCAAAATACAGCTGTGTAATTTGAACTTACCATAATGGTAGATGTTTGAATGATCACTGCTGCAGTAGCCTTAACTATATATGTTTTATCCTGTGAAGGATATAATGGCAGGCCAGCTTCCAAAGCTTCAGGGCACCTTCCATACACCCAAACTGTCAAGCAACTTGAGATGAGCTGACTAAAAGACAAGTTTGGGTACTGAGCTCTTCAGAGCTTTCCTCCCAGCAGTGAGAGGGACCTAAGCCCTGAAAAGACAATGTCAGGAGCAACAAAAATAAATGCAAAAACCATGGCATAAAAAACACACCTAAAAACAAGGGGGTGGAGGGAGGGAGTGGCTACTGCAGCAGTGATCATTCGAACATCTACTGTTATGGAAAGTTCAGCTTACAAGACTGTACTATATTCATCATATTGATAACTACTGCAGTGGCCTTAGCTATATGTGTAGATTATATTAGCTAACTACATTTGACAGGTAGAAGGAGAAGAGTCCCAGAGCCCCTGGAGAATGTTCCTAGCAAAGCTTGATCTGGACCTAGAGAAGGAATCAAGTTTATAGAGATTTGTAAATATTTACAGAAGAACAAGTAGCAGCTTCCACAATATTTCTAGAATCCAACACTTTCCAAAAGGCCATAGATTAAGCCAAGGTCCTGGTGGTGTGGGCTTTGACCCTGCCTAGAATAGTTTTGTTATTGTGAATATAACAAAAAGTAATAGTCTTAGACAAACATTTATGAATATTCTGTTTTAACACAGGTTTCCTCTTCTTATTACCTTCATAAGAAATGAACAATGGATCCAATGGTCTGAAAGATTTAATTTTGTCAAGATAGTACCTGAGTTGTCTGTGGACATGTAAGGTATGGATTATCCGTTCTCTCTCATTTTTAGGTTCAGGAAAGAAAATGAGGTGATGGATAGTTTGGTTTAAGGTAACATGTTAGGCATAAAAGAAGGCTTAATTCTCAAAGAAGCCTTGTCCCTATGAAAAATGACCTAGAGTTGACTCGCTATATGAGCTTAAAACGTCAGATACACTTCTTGCAGATACAGCAATCAGTAAAAAGTGTTTCTGTGTTAAGAATCTCAGCTCAGATGATTGAAATGGAACAAGTGATAGCTTCTCTAACACAAAATTAAGATCTCAAGCAGTGACCACCAGTTTTCTTGGACACCTCTTATGCAAAACCCTTTTCAAGAACATTTTGACATGAGACTGTACTGAAAGAGGGGGTCCATGGGCAGACATGCTAAAATGGTTGATAAATGATCCTTGATAGAGGAATAAAAAAGGGCATAGGTTAGTAACTCATATAAATATTGCCAATCCAGAGAACAACTAACTCTGAATGGGTGCTGGTTATGTTGTTGGCTCCCACTAGAAAACCTTTTCCATGTGCTAATATATAATTTTCTAGTAGCAGGCTTTCTTGACTACATTAGTAGCTGCTGCACATCCTCAGTAAATAGGTGCCTAAAAAGAATTAAGACACTATCATCCAGGCAGTCAATAGAAGATGATTGATGTTGGGGTGTATCAAACAACCCTCTTCTTGTGTGAGTAGATTCAGTCTGTGAGGAAAGTTGTGGTAATTGCCCTTGGCCATTTCCAAAAGAAATGAGAACAGCAAGAAATGGTAGATCTAGCAGATAAGTCTGGGAACAGTCACATATAAAATCTAAAACCCAGTGCCAGAGGTATCCCAGAACTACGAGCTTACTTTTTTGACACAGAAAAGTTTTATTAAAATAAACAGCAGTTAACAGTAACACATCCAATAGACAAGTTTATTATACCTTTTGATTAACTATTTTTCAAGTGTTAAAGTATTTTAAAAACTTTTCATTTATAATGCATCAAAATCACATGACATTACATCATTTCCTTAAACCCTTAACTTTAAAAAGGCTTAATTCTTACTTTATCATTAAGACCTGCAAAATGATCAGCCCTAAATTTACATATCAGTCTGCACTCTAATTCTTCCATTTGTGTTATAATCTCCACCTTTCTTATACTTAAGTTAACAACATCTAAAACAGCAAATTTGAATGGATGAATACTTTGTTATACATTAATATGCTTAAATAAGGCATTCCTAGCAACACTTCTTTTCATTTCTGAAATGTGATCACACTAATGTCCTTCAGTCTACTATTTGTTTTCCCTACATAGAATGCTTTGCATCCTTTACATAATGCCATATGTGCAACATTTTGTGAATCACATTTTGCTGAATAACAAAATTATTTTGTTTTGTTTTTGATTTTATTTTTTGATTTTTCTTATAGATGTATTTACAGTACTGACAGTTCCAACACAGAAAAGTGCACCACTTAATGGCAATTCTTTTCCATGTGTTCTGTCCTTCATAAAATAATTTCTGCTTTAATTTGTTTGATCTCTTATAAGAGAAATTCAATACTTCAAGTTATATATTCTTTCATAATTGAAGACTTGCAAAATCTGCTAGTTCTTTTCAACTATCCCTATGACGTCTTTAGTTTGCCTATTTTATCAGATAGCCAATCTTAGTGTCTCCTATTATTATTAATAGCAGCATCAATTTCATTACCCATATTCCTTCTTTCTGAATAATATGTAATTCTATTTCCTATTTCAAATAATCCTTGAAATGTATAATTTAATTCTTAATGTAGCATCTCACTCCCAATTCAGCAAGTAATTTTAAATGTTTGTCTATCTTATTGTCATTTGTGTTTAATCTTGACACTTTATGAAATTGTCCCTTAGTTATATTCTTAAATATATGTGGAATATGTATACTATTCCTATGAAGATATGTATTCCTTCTTCTTGGTTTCTTATACACTGTAGTTCCTATTCTGCTATCTTCTTTGTTGCACACTAATATGTCTAAGAAGTTAATAGTTTCCATAGACATATTCACCTTAAACTGTAAAAAAAAATCTGTAGTATGTAAAAAATATTCTACAAAAATATTAAATTGATCTTGTGCACCTCCTCAAACAATAAGCATGTTATCACAAACCACTTGTAGAATAATACATTTGTCTCGTGTCCATTATCACAAAAACATATTTCCTTTCCCAAGTAGATATAACTAAATTATCATAACTTTTAGCTACACTAGTGCCATTGCTACTGCTTTAGTAAACACACATTTTCCAGGAACCTAAGACATTATTTTCTAATACAATAGACATTAGCTCACAAATTGTGTTTATCTCAACATTCAAGAAATTTACACGTTCCCTCAAATATTCTGTCAAACATTCCATTGCATTTACATTTGGTATTGAAGTAAATAGTGAGCGTACATCCACAATGACAAAGAGCCGCCAATGTTATTTTGATTTGTTTTACTCCATATATATAATTTGTTTAAAAATCTTTAATATCCATTAAAAAAGCATCTGTGATCTGTACTGTTTTACTTAACTTATAATCTAAAAAATAGATATAGGTTCTATAAGATATCCTCTACTAGAGACAATAGGTCTCATGGGTGGGTTAGTCTCATCTTTATGTATTTTAGGGATACCTGAATGTGAACTGTTGCAGGAGACAGGAGACTTACAGCAATCTTTACTCTCCCTTCAGACAGAATGAGAATGTTTGAAAGTAAATCGATTGCCTCCAAGAAAAAGAAACTGCAGAGAGATTTAAGGGATTTCAGAAAAGGAGACGTTTTTAATAGGAAACCAGGTAAGAAGAATAAATATTCTAACTATATACTGAAATGGGACACGAAAACATGCAACATAAGGATGTGAAACAAATATTAAAAGTGAAAACAGTTGGTGAGTCTGGGCAGACTGAACACTGGCAACTGATCTAATCTGGGTTTTTAACACAAACAGAAATTACAAGATTTAATAATAATGATATTAGGGCTCTGGATTTAATGGATTTTCTGGTGGTACTGCAAACAGGAACACTCCAACTTTGCATAAGGTGGTCATGATCCAAAATAAAACGAGGTGTACACATAGAAGTAAGTAATGCAGTGCAGCAGATGAGAGGCCCAGTGATATGAAGCAGCTCAAAGCAGCAAAATAGATAGTTTATTGACCGTATTTAAACTTTATGATTGCGTTATGACTCAGCAAAAGATCTATCTTCTGTAAAAAAATATTGGGCCGGATTCATGAAGGCTTGCACGGAGTCTAAGAGTAGAGTAAGACTCCATGCAGCCAACATGTCTGCCGAGCTATCCAGGAACAGCCAGCAGGGGAGTGCAAGAGAGCTCCTAAAACGACTCTTGCACGGACAGGGTTGGTTTATGCAAATTGCCTCAATTGCAGCTGAAAGCTATGCAAATGAGGTAAATTTGCGATCCAGGAAACACTAACCTGTCCGAGCAAGAGTAGTGTTATCTGCAGAAATGTACTCAGTTGGCAACTGAGTACCGTTCTGCAAATAGCAAAACGGAGCCATGACAGCTCCAAATAAAGGATGCATCCAGTTAAGGAAGCATGCCAATGGCCAAATATATGGCCATTGGCATTTTTATGTGTTGCAAAATAATAAAAATAAATAATTTTCTTTCCTCGATCTCTGATGTTTAAGCATAGCGCAGCGCCGCACAAACGCATGGTGCACTAAAAACCAGAAAAACAAAAAAATAAAAGCCACAAATAGGGATTTAATTCATAATATTAATCTGGCATGCAAGTGAATGGCAGGCTGAAGACAACATGGCTACTGAGTAGAGGTTGCTAAGGGGTGAAGCTCAGTCTAAGAGATGTAATCAAGCATTAGTAGGCAATCCTATTGCAAATGAGGGTAAGGATAGTGAATCCCAATTTTACATGGCATATGAGCCAGGTCTGTGGAGGGTAAGAGTAGGATAAGGGGAGTATCAGAGTAGAAGATAGGTGACATCATGAGGGGGGTATGTATGAAAGAATGTAAGCTCATTGGAGCAAAGTGGCATGTGTTTGCTGTCAGTTACTCATCACTGGAAGAGGCGTGTCAACAGGTATCCTAGCTAAAAGCAAGAAATTGAAGTTGTATGCCGTGGATATCACTAAAGTGTCTTGTAAAAGTGCCTGCAACATGTTTGCACAAGGGTGCGCACCTGTAAATCTGAGTAAGACTGTGTGCGTGCATATAAGCCAGAGTAAGCAAGTGTAAGGTTGTTGAAATCTGTGTAAGCGCATTTGCACCTGTGTGCGTGCGTTTAAGCAGAAGTAAGCAAGTGTTAGGTTGTGGAAACCCGTGTAAGCCCATGTAAGCATGTGTGCACGCGTGTGAGCTGGTGTGCGCGTGTTTGCGCGGTGCTGCCCCCTGTGGAAACAGAAAGGGAAAAGGAAGCACAACAAATAGTAGGAAGTTAACCAAGGAGAACTAGCAGAGCTAGCAGGTGAAAACAATCAGAATCAGGCAATTACACAGACAGTACACTAGCCCAGCCCAGCCCAGCACTTAAAACTCTGCAAACAACATTACACCATGTTTTTCACAGAGACACTGCAACACTGCAGCATACTAAGAGAAGTGAAAACTTAAAAAGCTTTACTGAGACAAAAAAATATGTTAGAGGCTGCCATTGCTGTTATAAGGCAACATATGCAACATGCTGAGGGTGGTGACAATGTGAATGCTGCTGAGCAACCCACAGTGAGGAGACGGAGAAGAGTGTACAGGACCAGGATAACCTACCAGGGGCTACATGAGCTGGAAATAGTGGAGCTCTATAGAGTGGACAGAGACCTCATGCAGCAAATTGTTGAGCTGTGCAGGTCACGCCTCACACACAGAACCAACAGAGGGGAACCCATCCCAGTGGAAACGAAGGTATGTGTTGGCCTAAGAATACTAGCAACAGGTACCTTCCAGAGAACAACTGGTGATATGATGGGGATTTCACAGGCATCAGCATCCAGGGTACTGCACCAGTTCCTGGATGCCATGTCAGCACATGTCGGTGATCATGTATATTTCCCCAATTCCCATGAGGGATTGGCCAGCAATATGCATCAATTCCAGCAAATAGCGGAATACCCTGAGGTAGTGGGTGCAATAGACTGCACGCACATACGCATCAAAGCAACAGCCGGTGAGCGAGGTAGGGTCTACTTTAACTGCAAGGGCTTCCACTCCATCAACTGCCAGTTTGTGTGTGATGCCCAGGGCATAATACTGAATGTGTGTGCTGGCTGCCCTGGAAGCTACCACGATTCCCATATCTGGCATATGATGCAGCTGTACCAGACATTTGCCATTGGGGACATCCCTTATGGTCACCTAGTGGGGGATGCTGGATACGCACTGAAGCCGTGGCTGATGACACCCATCAGAAATGAATACACACCTGAATAGGAATGCCATAATGAGGCACACGCACAAACACAAAATGTAATTGAGCATGTGTTTGGGCTGTTCAAGTCATGGTTCCAGTGCCTGGACACATCTGGTGGAGCCTTGCAGTGCTCACCAACTACATGTACCCAAATTGTCATGGTATGTGCTATGCTACATAATATGATCCTGCAAAAACAGCTGCAGCAGGAGCAGCATAGGGCCGGACCAAACAGTCCCCCACCATTGCCAAGGCCATCACAGGCAGAGCGTGACTCGGAGGAGGAACAACCTGAGCTTGCCCCAGTAGGCAGAAGGAGGCGTGCCCAGTATGCCTTGGCCTTGGCAAAGAGGCAACGCATAGCACATACACTGGCTCAGTAGGAACCCTGGAAATGATACCTCTCTCTGACTCACACATATAGTAAAAGGGATGCCTAACTTGACACTACCTGTTTTCAAACATGTACAGAGAGTGTACTATGTGCATCTGACATAGGCAGCCCTGCAGCACCACCTGAGGCATGATTGCCATGTTTTAAGCAATATAAAGCAGTGCTAAACAGCTATTACCACTATTTAGTATATGTAAACAAAATTGCACGCACTAACTAGCACAACTTTGGTCAATGTTGAGCAATATTGGGCAACGTTCAGCAATGTTGGTTAATGTTAAGCAATGTTGGGTAAGTTCGGGCAAGGTTGGGCAAAAGCAGGCAAACATGCTCATATTTGCTTTACTAGTCCTTAAGCAGTCTGGTCTGCCCAGTATGAAAAACAAATGCAGTGACAGTCCTCAAACCCAGGATACTATGCACTATAGTCACAGTACAGAACCACTAAACCATGATAGCATTTCAATGGTCAGCCTGTATGAAGAAATGTTGATAAGTCCATGCAAAGTGTCTCATGGAAACCCTGCAGGCACAGCATAATCCCTGTAGATTTATGACACAAAGGTGAGGCCTGCAGTAAAAACACAACTTGATTGTCAACACACATATAGTATAAATGTTAATATTGGGCATGTTCACACATCAACAAATGTAGTGAACCTCAGACAGCAACATGCTGAAAGGTCACACTGGGCATGCTCACACACTTGAATAAATGAGGCAAATGTCAGGCAACAACATACTGAAAGTTCAAACTGGGCATGCTCACACACTTAGGCCATGTCTGAGTACAGCAGTGGGTCACACACATCTGGCAGTTGCATGTGTTAACCCAGGAACCACTCACTATTCACCAATCCTGCCTTGTGCACACAGTTATATGAAAACAGATACATATATAATATATTGGAACCCTGCCATAATCAAATATGTACTACAGATACATAGGAAGTTTAAAAATCTGCAATCAGTAAGAAGATTTATCATCATACAGGTCTTGGGCAGATCATGGTTCCCATTGTGTGTGTGTGTGTGTGTGTGTGTGTGTGTGTGTGTGTGTGTGATTCCTTGAGAGTAGTGCCCTTTTTGGAGACTAGAAAAATGCCTTAAAAGTGGTATATTCATCTTTGGCAAGTCTGATGATGTCAGCAGCCTACAAATATAGCAGTGGAAATAAGAGCTCCCAGTAAAGCCTATAGCGCTTTGTGTTAATGCGTACTTCTCAAGTATCATTACATAGTTAGGTACGGGTTTAAATCCTGCAATTGCTGAGTGTGTATGTGGGGGGGGGGGGGGGGGTTGTTTCTGTGTGATTCCCTTTGAAAGTAGTGCCCTTTTTGGAGACTAGAAAAATGCCTTAAAAGTGGTATATTCATCTTTGGCAAGTCTGATGATGTCAGCAGCCTACAAATATAGCAGTGGAAATGCAAGCTCCTAGTAAAGCATATAGCGCATTGTGTTAATGTGTACTTTTCTAGTATCATAACATAGTTAGGTAGTGGTCTGAATCCTACAATTGCTATATGTGTGTGTGGGGGGTTGTGTGATTCCCTCTGACAGGAGTGCCCTTTTTGGAGACTAGGAAAACGCCTTAAAAGTGGTATATTCATGTTTGGCAAGTCTGATGATGTCAGCAGCCTACAAATATAGCAGTGGAAATGAAAGCTCCCAGTAAAGCATGTAGCGCATCGTATTAATATGAACTTCTCTAGTATCATAGCATAGTTAGGTAGGGGTTTCAATCCTGCAATTGCTGGGGGTGTGTGTGTTTCGGTGTGATCTCCTTTGAGAGGAGTGCCCTTTTTGGAGACTAGGAAAACACCTTAAACATGTTATATTCATCTTTGGCAAGTCTGATGATGTCAGCAACCTACAAATATAGCAGTGGAAATGAAAATTCCCAATAAAGCATATAGTGCGTCATGTTAATGTGTGTTTCTCTAGTATCATACGATCGTTAGGTAGGGGTTTGAATCCTGCAATTGCTGAGTGTGTGTGTGGGTTTCTGTGTGATGCCCTTTGAGAGGAGTGTCCTTTTTGGAGACTAGGAAAACACTTTAAACATGTTATATTCATCTTTGGCAAGTCTGATGATGTCAGCAGCCTACAAATATAGCAGTGGAAATCAAAACTCCCAGTAAAGCATATAGCGTTGTGTTCATGCGTACTTCTCTAGTATCTTAATATAGTTAGGTAGGGGTTTGAATCCTGTAATTGCTGAGTGTGTGTGTGTGGCACTGTTGGTTAACGTGTTGTGGGTTTTGCTTTTACTACTGTATGATATATCAGTATAACAACAGTATGTGCATTGCACACTTCAGGTATCTGTGTATAGAATAGTGTGAGTGAGGGTTCATGCCTGGGGTATATTTCAGACATGTTCAAACACAACACAGTCTATCAATAATGGACATTCATTATAGGTGTACAACAACCTTTGTGGATATGCATACAGACCCCTTATTACTTATGTGATACACCGAGTGACGTCAGAATACCTTTGGAAATGTGAATACCAAAGGACAGATGACATAACACTTGGCTGTATGTATACATCTGTACCCGTTCTACATGTTGGGGGCTACTACCTATGTGGAACTGTCGGGATACTATGTTTAGTAAATGTGGATGACTTTGCTATAGGTGGCTTATAGCTTTACAGCATGGGTTGGACAACAGGTATCTGTCTGTATGATACCCTTGCAGAGGATAAGTGTCTCATCTGGAGAATGCATTGTAGACCACTGTATGCATTTCCAGATGTGGATGGACATATCCCTAGTGTGTTTGCTTGTACCTAAGAGGGCTATATGCCAAACAGGAGTGGTCCCAGAAACAGGTGGCAGTCAATACCACTGGTTACTGGTATAGTATAGTACCAGAGGGATCCAAATGTTACTGAGTTTCCTACATCTGTGTGTCAGTTGTCAAGACATCATCTATCGATTGGTTATAGTCAGGCTGTTAAGGTTGTGTATACTACCAGAAGGCAAACCAATGACAGATAATAACAGTATCACCCACACCATAATGTCAAACCATGTCATACACACATGTGTGCTCAAGTTGAAACATATGTGTAGTAAAATGCATACTGGCCACCAATAGAAACTATGAGATGTTAACACTGTGTAATACAGGGCATGCCACCCTTCCCATGTGTCCACTATGCACGTACATGCAGACAGTGCACCTCCACCATGTTCACAAATGTACACTTGCATATCTGTACTGCACACATCACACACGTCCTGTCCACTCACTAACACATGGTGCCAAAACTACACACATCAGCCAAGTGGCACATGGCCGAACAATACATTGTTGGGAATTAACAGTGGTGTCAACAATACTACATTGGCAATCATAGCTTTAATGCATCATGCCTGCTCAGATATACCTACAAGGATATCATTAGACTTTACTGTTGACAGCATGCTAACATTGCCACACTGCTATAAAGTCACCCTGTGCATCAGCACCATGTTACCCTGTTCCTGCATCAATGTTACAGATGACAGGAGGTGGCACAGTTTCATCATATGCACAGGGTGTGTTGTTGGTTTGCCAAAGCCTGACAATGACCCATCCAATCAACGTGTATGTGTGTGTGTGTGTGTGTGTGTGTGTGTGTGTGTGTGTGTGTGTGTGTGTGTGTGTGTGTGTGAAGGACAACAGTACAGCATGGGCCAATGTTGATGTAATGTGTGTGTGTATGTGTTAGCCCTAGGTGTTTGGTTTATGTGTGTGTGTCTGCATGCACACAGTTCCACCATGTGTCTGCCACATATGGGAGGTTGTGGGACAACCACAGACTGTACCTGCCGGCTGTACAGCTCACAGTCTCTGGCCACGGACACAGTATCTGTGCCTGGCAGGGGTGCTACGGACAGTATCGGGTACTAAGCCAGACTGGGTACTATCATCAGAGGCAGAGGTATGTCGACTGGACTCATGTTCCTGCTGGGACTGTCCAGAGTCACGTGCACGTGGTCTTCTAGGACAATCTATTGACAGCCCAGCCCCAACATTGCTGGGGCTGGTACTGACACTATGGGAGCGGCTGTGACTTGTGGGTCATCTGTGACAACTGCCAGCCAATGATGTCACTGGCATATGTCCACATCGACGTCTCAACTGTCCTGCACTGTCCTGGCACATAGACATTACATTGTGGAGGACATCTAATGTCTCCTCCAATGTCTATCAATGACCTCGGTGTAATTACGGATGGCACCGGCAAAGTCATGGATAGTCATTGATAGTGGTGTCTTGGGCCCTCTGCACCCTTAGTCCCTGTCTGGTGTACCGTTCCATATGTGCCTGTGCCTGCATTACAGCCCAGAACATACCTGAGGTAGTAAGACCTGTGGGGGCACGTCTGCCAGGGGCATTATGATCAGCAGTGCTCCCACAAGAACCCCTGGACATCTGCCTATGTGGTACCATTCCAACAATCTGGATATGGCTGCTGTGAGGGGATGCATGTGCCATAGATACCACACTATCCTGGTCAATGCCTACTGTATGCTGTCCCTCAACTAAGGCCATTGGTGATGAGGGATATATTGGCAGTATGAATGTGCACATAGATGATGTGGAAAGGTGTACTGTTGATTGGTGGCTCAACGACAGACCCTGTCAAAACTGCCTGTGTCACAACACATGTATCATCATTTCCACTATTTGTGGCAGTGACTTCCGGTTCCCTGCTGCACTCAACCAACCCAACCTCAGCACCTGTGAAAGGAAGACAGGAAACACACTCTACAATCTGTACATGATGTTAGCACACATGCACACATGCACACATGCACACATGAACACATGAACACATGAACACGTGAACACGTGAACACGTGAACACGTGAACACATGCACACATGCACACATGAACACACATACACTACTCACTAAAGTCGACACACACACACACACACACACACACACACACACACACACACACACACACACACACACACACACACACACCAACAGCAATCCAGAACATACTAATTAGTGGTCGATGGTGGAGTACAGTATCAGAAGCCAAAGAATCCTATCACACGTGTCAGCATGCAGGATGTGTGTTACTCAACAGCATGCAGTGGGAGTGTAGAGAGTCCTTGTTAATAACAGTATACATGTCTTTGATGCATGTGTGATGTTCAATGATTGGCCTCACCCTGGAACAGAATGTGTACATGGACACAACATTGCTGTGCAAGTATTAAATACTTTCCAATGTCCTGAGCACCATCCCTCACAGATATACATACCATGGCTGGATGCACACAACCTTCAGGTGTATAACAATGAATGCTATGTATAGTACTGTAGTTACTGTAACTGAATGTAGTGTAGTACCATGTGCCATCATCAGTCAGCATCATGTGGTCACTCAAGGCCACTAATGTGTACCACACTGGCAACTATCTTGCTGTACCTGAACTGCAGCACTGTGGCTACATTAACCATTTCACAGGCAGTTGTTACATGGGTATGTAAGGTGTTCAATAGGGAGCATTGCCTAACATAAATGTGTTGTGTGTTGAAGAGTGTTGTACCACCCCATTATAGGCCTCTACCCCTCAGGTATAGTATGTGTGCTGTGTGGATGACATTTGTGATACTGGAGTCTGACCTTACAGCAGGTGTCTAAATATGCCATGTGTATCATATGAGCACGTACTGTGTATGACAAAGTGGTGTATGTTGTGTGCATGTGTATTGACTCTGCCTATACAATGTCTACTACAGTGTACCACAATTGATTGGGATGCCCTGTGTATTGCATGTGTTTGAGGCAACTACCCATGTTACTGGGATGTGCATAGTCCCACAGAAAACATGCACAGCATGCATTATGTGTAGGTGTTTTACATGTGTATATGGCCTACAACTCACCTATGACATGCACATGTTATTTGCTATATTAAATGTAGAACACTCACCAGCATGGGTCTGCTGTCTTGCTGTCACACCAGAGGGACCTACAAGGATATGAGACAGTTTGTCAGTGTCAACAACTATGGCATTGCTGCAGTGAGTTTCCAGTTTTACAGTACTACAACGGTTGACAGTCACAGGCATACAGATTATGTTCCAAATTATCAGTACTGCACAACACCAGGCTCCACATCTTCTAAATACACAGTACACATCTGACATATGCATGTTCTAACAATCGAGCTAGCAGTAGTCTACAGATATGCCATGTTACCTGCACACTCTGAGTCAACTTGCTGGGTGACTCCGGCCTCCATGATAACACATGTCTGTTGTAGTGGTTGGCCAGGAGCCACCATGCTGAGGAGCAGCTTCTCCACTCTGGTGAGGGGTGGATGTACTACTGCACCACCACCTGTGACAAGCTGTTGTCTGCAGACATCGAAGGCATGCTGCCGGACATGTCTTATTAAATCACTGCAGTGATGGCGTACCTGCTCATAAGTCCGGTTATGCATGCCTACGTCATTAACCCGACAGACAACATCTTGCCACAGTGCAGAGCACTCATGCTGGTCCTGGCTGGTTCTAGAGAACAGCAGGGTGTGATATTGTACAAGGGTGGATATAATTATGTCTTCCTCTTCAGGGGAATACACAGGGTTTCGATGGTGAGACATGTGCCTGGAAGACAATAAAACAATAATTGTGAGCAAGTCACGTGGCACACTTAACATTCTAAAGTACAGATATCAGTGAAATGCCATATATAGCAACCTAATGGCTGTCAGTAGATACACACCTGTAATACCACATATCAGTGCTCAGCCCACAACTGCCTGACAGTGCCTGGCACGTTCTATATATTAAACCATGTTTTGCACAGCAACAAAGAAAAACCAGTATGCAAGACTATACAATAGTACATGGCACACTGTATGTGACACAATGCACCACCTAGCCACAGGTGGTATAAATGAAGCTAATGCATACAGACATATGTCATCCATTGAAATGAATGTTAAGTACAGTTACAGTACTACCAGTACACCACGCTACTTGTTGATATCAAACCCCTAAGTAACATATGTGCACATTCATCAATATAGGTGGCATACTGCTGTACTACACTATACATGTTGCTAGATATGCACTTATATCCTGTGGCACACATACGACGAAGGCCATGTTACAGGCATACCCACACACACATCAGACATACCTACAAGACACAAAGGTATGGCAACCCAGATGAGTTTTACCTGTATACCATGCAGTACTGTGTATCAGCACTTACAAAACCTTATGCGTGAGGTATGTAATGTGTGAGGACTACAGGTAACAAACAAAACAGTGTTTCCAAGCAATGTGGATATACACCATACTGTGCTGTTTAGGCCTACAGCTTCAGGTAGTACTACAGTTCATACAGGATTTGTATTCACTAGTGTTAACAATCAATAAGCATACATGTACTGCTTTAGCCTACAATGGCACACTCCAGTCAACACCATGGGACTACGTCACACCGTATGCCATGCTGCTTTTCCTGCCTAGCAATAGCATACATATCTTTTGCTGGGATCAGAGCTACAACACTACATACCATGATATAAACAGTTTCCCATTAGGCTATCACACATATACACAACTTTGACACATTCACCTACACATTCACCATCACACTCAGTCAACCTCACATAGCAAGTAATGCAACAAGTACATGCATGTGTGTATTGGGTCCTAGGTAGCTAATAGGCTATTAGCCTTAGGGCCTATGGAAACCTAGCCATACGGTACCCTGCCCTTCAACACCCATGTAATTTAAGCTCATGTGCCCCTGTCATGCAGAGCCACAGAGGTGATTCCCGGGTTGTATTTCCTATCTCACATCCAATCATCATGATTATTCATGACAACTGCTAATGAGGACCTTTATTTGCTATTGATAGGTAGTTAGTTCCAGAGTATGGTATGTGTCTGAGATGATAATGTACCACTCCAGCATGTTCTGCTTTTTGACGTTACAAGGTTTAGATCAGTACAGTGTGTAGCTTGTATGGATTTAAATCTGTTTATATGGAGCATGTCCAACACCTGTGGGTTTGGCATAGCTTTGTATGTTAGGCAGAGGTTGCCTCTGGGTAGGCGGTATGCGACACAGTGTAGCTGTGGTTTTGTAAGACAGTCTGCATAGGGCATCTGTTTGAGTCTGATAATACTCTTTGTGATGTATGTGTCTGGCGTCTACAGTTGCTGCAGATGTCATCTGAGGTACATACCAAAAGGGCCATTGTACTCTATGATGGGTTTTATGACTGATGCGTAGAGTAGAACACTGACCTCTTTTTACATGGATGACACGCATTTTCTGATGACATGTGGACAGTACACAGTTTACATGACTAGTGTGGCACTGTGATTATCAAAAGGGACACTACTGTCCACATGTGTCCCATGGTCTCTTATCACACTTTTGCTGTTGAGTAGACTACCACTTATGTGGAAGTTCATGGGTACAGGGTTTTTAACAAAAGGGATGGCAATACATTTACAACATTGAGCTTGAGTGTACATATAAACATCCCTTGGTGTACATATAGATATACATATAGGCACATATACAGTCCACCTTTCATGGTGGGAATATCAATTATGCAAAGGTTGAGAGGGATACAGTTATGTAATAATATTGCACAGTCTTGTGCAGAATGCATGGAAGGTATTCTCAGGTCATGTGTCTTTAGCAGGATTCCTTGCCTGGAAGACAAAAAACCTAACAAATCATACCCACAGCGTTTAAACACCACATGTCATATGCCAGCACTGTATGCTGTCTTGTTTGCCACACACTACAACCTACATAACAATATGCACATAACAACCTGCACCAACATATATATGTCTACCCTTCACAAACAGTTGCAGTATGTCCCTTGCTTTATGCACATGTTAAGATGCTAATATATCGGACACATTAATAACTCTCCATATGTGTGTGCCATACACACACAAGGTCCACACTGTTGTAAGTCTGTACACCTCACGGATGACCAGTTGGGCCTTGCTACAACATGAACAGTTGTCACATGTGTGCATACAGTAATATTACAGGGAATATATATAGCTGCAAATGCTACATTACTATACTAGCCTAGTACAGCAGTTGCCAATGCTAAGCTACAGATTATATGACTATCATGCATGTCTTACTCTGTCTCATCCAGGTTTCTATAGGTGTTTGCACTACTCCCCCAAACTGCCATTATACACAGTACTGTACAGAACATAGATAACATGATCAGATGTTTGACATTTAATGCTGAGCTACATATGTCACAGTTATGTCCCACTGCACACAGCTACATACTAATTCATCCATGACAGTAGTTATGCATGGCATCAGTGCATACATACCTACTGCTGCCACATATGCATGTTTCAGAGTATGTACAGTACTCTTCATAAACATCTACTACTTGCCGGTAACTACATATTTGTTACATACCTGTTTGTCACTTTCAGGTTCGTCTGTGCATGCTTTGACAATTTTTTTTTTAATTAAATAAAGTTTTATTTTACTTAATTTTTATTTTTAGTTATTATTTTTTTCTTAATTAATATGTTTGCTTAGTAATTAAGTATTTTTTTTTACTTAATTAAATAATTTTTATTAAGTAATACTTTTTTTTCACTACTCTCCAGGAGTTATATAGTCTGTAACATGTGCAATGTAATGTTTGCATGTGGGGATAGCAAGTACAGTCTGCTTTTATAGGTATCTGCACATGTGCATGTGATGCCCTCTGCACCAATTGGTGCCCAGCATTTGGTAAATGCATACAGCCTGCTGTGTGGTAATTGCAGTACTCACTGTCATAGCAACCCAGTGCTATACATCGCTAAGGTATGTAGGCTTAGCCCTTTCGGATTTCCAAAGTGGAGCCCATGCTTGTTTACTGTGGACACTGTTGTGTAAGTCAGAAGGTTGGTATACATCTTATATCTGAAGCTAGAGGTGTAGACAGTGATGTACATGTTGTACTCACACCTGACTGTTGCCACTTCCAGTACAGAGTTATCAGTGTAGAGTTTAACTCACCCCTACAAATGCTTACACAAGATGTATGTGAGTATGTAGTTTCTTTTCTTCTCATATAATTAACTGCCATAGAAAAGCAGTTATTGAGAAGTATTCTTTTGGCACATGAACTGTTTATGAACTGTTGTACTGTGAATATTAATGTACTAACTTCTGCAGGGTTTGTGTTTTTTATTGTTGACATTAGCACAGGATTCTCAGGCAAACTAGACAAATGCAGTACTGAGTATGCCTACCTACATCGTTGGTAGACCCTAAACAATTGTGGGGGGGGGGTGCAGACATACAGAGAGCATTATGTATTATTGTGTGAATGTTATCTTACTGGACTTAAAGGATTGGTGTGTACTTGTTAGTTTATCAAGGTAGGTGATCTGTCTGCATAGTTCCCAATTGTGAACCTATCCAGATGGTAGCCAGATGTTAGACTGTTATTCTTTGTCTGTGCAACCCACAGGTGTTTTCAGCACTGGTACAATGGCATTGTTACAGTCAGTTGCTCCCAGTACATGTCTACATCCTTTGGTATTTCTTCTTTTGTACTCCTACATAAGGGTATGCTTGTGGAAGTCCTAACAAAGCTATTTGCAGAGTGTGTAACAGCAGAATAGCTGATATGTCTGTGTGTTTGTGCCTCTGCCAGGCCTATGAAACACTCAGATACATCTTTGCAGGGAGTCAGGGATAGGTAGTTAAAAGTGAGGTACACCTTACACATAATAGAGACAGTAAGTGTAGACTTGAGTGAATCAGTGCACATGGATTAGTACACCTTTTATGAAGTACAAGCGGTGTCTACTGTTATTATTGTCAGTATTCATTGTGTAATACCCCACCTTTCTGACTGACATCAGTACTTTTCAGAGGGATTCAGAGGGACACAGCTAAAATATGTTTCACAATCAGGGACATCCCTGACAAGTAAACACAGTTAAGAAGTATGGCCTCTCCCCTAATCAGATATGCCAGTGTTTGTCCTGCTATGATACTGTGTGGGGGTTGTAAAGTGCCTCTGTAACATTATTTGCTGCTAGAATGGCTGCTTCTCTTATCACACTCATGTAATGCAATTCCACAACAATTGCTGGTAAAGATCCACAGAACAAGCTTTGTGTTATGGCCTTCCTATTTTTCCTTTACATTCACTCATTGTAATGTATGATATATTTATTTCAGCACCAAGTTATTGTATATATGCTGTGGCTTAGTAGTACTTCATGCAGTTTAGTGTGTCCAAGGTCTGAGGTTCGAGACTGACAGAGGTGTTTTATTTTGCTGCTCAGCAGAACAAGGGCCCTGACATACAGAGTGACTAAGGCACTTTTAAGCAGTTGTAAGTGGGTTTGTGCGACGCTTAGCAATACTTAGCTAAGCGCACACATGCGCACACTCGCTCAAACCCGCTAACTACTGCTTAAAAGTGTTTACTCCCACTAACCCCTGCGCTAATTTCTTTGAAAGAAAAGAAAATGGGGAGATAGGAAAGTGGTGAAAAAGGGGGCGCAAAGAGGGAAAAACAGTAGGAAAACCAGCTCAGGATGTGCAGGACGGGTGTAGGGAAGGTCCATAGCTGCCCATTTCTTTACCAGCAACAACTGTGCATATGTTAGAAATTTGGAGTGAAATTTTAAACCTTCCACCCCTGAGAGAGAGATGAGGACAACAGAGTATGTTGTACTGCCAATTATAATTATCAGATAACATGTCCAGCAGGCATGTGTGCAAAATGGGCAGCTATGTATGAGGCATAATTTTTTTGTGGGAACAGATTGCCCTTTTTTTTTCAGGTGAGAGTGGAAAGTGAGGTAGAGGAAGTAGGCATATTTGGGGAGGTAGGTTGGTGAGGTATACAGACAAGACAAACAAGATGCATACAGGAGCGGATTATGACACATGGGGAGGGTGTACACAACTGACAGGGACTGATGTTTGGAAATCGCAAACCCATGAGCCCACAGATGGTAACAGTGGAACTGAGATCCCCACCCATGGGCAGTCACCACTGCACCTTCACATCCCCAAGGGTGACTGTGCTGGGGGCTATGTAAGAGGGGCAGGCTCACCCGTGAGTCACGTCACTCTCACCTCGAGCTGGCATAGGGGATCAGTGACTGAACGCTGGATCTCCCTATGCGCCACAGCCCGGACCCTTCGGAGGGTGAAAGGTGGCCCTTCTCCGCCCACGCTTGCATGAGGGGATGAGCCCCATCCCCTGCAGCGCTTCCACCCGAAGGTGGCACAGGACCAATGGAGAAGGGGAGCCCGGGCTGGGCACTGGACCTGCTGTTGCCAGGTGCAATCGCCAGCTGAGGAGGGACGGGTGGGTCTGCTGGGACCGTCCTTCCCATACATTCTGTGTTTAGGTGTGTTTAATTACAACATAGACAACAGCATTCAAAATTAGTTGTAATAGCATGCAGTAATATTCTCATTAACCCAACGCACCAAGGTTCCAACAGTTAAACAGCAATCATAACACATGCATATATTGAATGACAGTGGACATTCCAACAGCATGCAGGGATGATTGGTGGCAACAGGCCACCAAGATTGGGGTGTTTGAACAGGGCACATGCATCAAAGTTCATGCAGATATCTATAGAACAATAGGACATAAGATGCCACCATTAACATCTTATAAGCACTTTTAGTCTACAATACATTCCTATTGACAGCAGGTGTATATCCCCTACATGTATTATTACACTAGGCAATGTGCATTAGGTTGTGTAATGGGTTTGGCTAGTTCATTATATACCTGACCTATATCTAACATACTAACTGTCCAAGATGCAGATGTTACTGCTACATACTTATATATTTTATGTATATTTATATATCTACATATCTGGATGTGTTCACATGACATGTTCAGTTACATTTCTACAGAAACCTACATTTCATGTAGCACACTCACATTTCTGGGGTACACATTAACAAGCTACTCATGTGCCAGATTTACCTATGCATGCCAGCCAATAACCAACTGTTGAGGACTGTATATATGCTTCACAACTACTGGCACTTCCTTCATCCATGTTATATGGGACTGCCCAACTGTGGGTTGACAGCACTTAATACTGTACAAGGGTACAACAACATTTCAAAGTAAGTGACACAGACACACTCCAAGTATTATACATTTATTATTTACATTACACACTTTTTTACAGGCTCTCTCATTTATTTGATATTACAGTGCATACAGAAGACTTATTCAAGATGTATTATACCTTTATTAATAGGTTACAACACTCTTTTTCAGGCTCACTCACTTATGTTATATAACAGTACATGCAGAGATATTATTTCTGACTTATCTTACCTTTATTAATGGGTTACTACACTCTTTTTCTGGCTCTCTGACTTATTTTATATAACAGTACATGCAGAGAAATTATTCAGGGCATTTTATGCCTTTATTATTGGGCTACAACACTTTTTTTCAGGCTCCCTCACCTATTTTATATAACAATACATGCAGACTAATTACTAACCTGTCTGGTGGTGCAGCCTTAGCAGCCTATCTGTATAGGCTTGCTGATTCGCAGCATGAACACCTGCAGCTGTGAAGTAAATGAAGGGATATTGAGACATACATATCCATTATATAGACTAAATTAGCATGTCTTACATACTTCATTCCATGGCTACCTACTCAGTAGTGGGGCATCTTGCATGTCACGGGCCTCCTGGATCCATTGGTTTAGTAGGTCCTGCTTCCATCTCTTCAGGTCTGCATGGTGGTGATGGATCTGCTCACCAGTCCGAGGGATGCCTGTGGCACTGGTGAGATCATGAGCTAACCGGTTCCAAGCCTCTGCTTTGTACTCTGTCCTTTGGAACCGGCCCTGCAGGAGTCTTGACTCATGACGGTGGACAAGGAGCCAAGCCATGTATTTTGACTCCTCGATGCCCCAGCTTTGCGCTCGAAAGTGACTACCCTCTCCAGCACAAGACAATCTGACTGCAAATGGGAGCTACAATCAGTTATGGCGAGTATTCCCACCTATGGAGCTTAAATATGCCGCATTTCCCACACTTTTTTGTGATTGGCCATTTTTGAAATTTCTCGGATGACTGCAAACATGCTTAGCAATGGTTAATCTTCCATTTATAAGTATATGTATGTTAACAGTGCATGTTTATCCTAAGCTGTCATGGCTTAGTGGTTCAGTACTTTGATTATGGTGCACAGTGTCCCGGGTTTGAACCTTGTCATTGCTTTTTATTTTACTACTGTCCAGACAGGATAGGGGGTGTGGCTGTGTTTAGGTGACTTTGCTCTACGTTGCCCCACGTTGCCCTACGGTACACTGGTTGGTGCTGTGCGCACCTCCGTGCAAACCTATTGTGCTGGGTAAAGCGCTGCTTAACTACGGGAAACTATATTGCGCTGAGTAAAGTGCTGCTTAACTATGGGCAACTATCTTGCGCTGGGTAAAGCGCTGCTTAGCTACAGGCAATTATATGTCAGGATCCTTCTTATATTTATATATATACATTTTGTTCACTGACACATAGGCCATTTCAATGCATTTTACTAAAATTTTATTTATATATGTCAGGAATTATTTCATATACTAATTTAAACATAAAATAGAAAGGAGAGTGGTGGGACTCGAACCATGAGTGCCTCTTCTTTGTGCGAAGGCTCTACCATTATGCTATTGCTATTTGGCTTAATTTGCATAAACATTTCTTATTATGCTCTTTGATGTCGGAATTGCTAACTGTGGCTAAGCAATGGGCACACCCGCGCACACACGTGCAAATACGGGCAGCTATATCAAGAATGATAAAAAAAATTAAAAGTTTTACATTTTATAACTGTACTGGGGATTTACAATGTGAGGGAGTGTAATGTTGGGTATGAAGACATTTCAGCGAACTCGCTCATGTGTGTTGACATTTCACAATTCAGACACTTGCAGGGGCATGGACCTTTGGACTGCTCGGCAGTCAGACATGCCCCCTGCCTTCCTGCACAATCCGTGTTAGACTTGGAGTAGAGTAGCGTGCCCTCATAAATATGCATGGCACGCTGACATCATACCGTTCAAATGCAGTTTCCGAGTAAGACGTATTTAGTCTTACACGGAGGATTCGTGAATCCGGGGGATTATCTCTTACTCCTGCCTGTAATGGGACTATTTCAGCTTTTTTAACAGATATATGAATTTTTTCTAGAAATATAAATGTGAAATTAATGTTTTCTGATTATACTCAGGAATAACTTAATCAATTAAGGTGTCCAAGTACATTTTTGTCATATAGGTATCTAGTAATTAAAACCTTTGAAATAGCTTGTGAACAGGATATATATAAACTGCTCCTTAACCCTAAAGGGGATACATTTTGCAATGTGTCAGAAGATAAATCAAAAGCTCTTGAAAATTTGATACAAGATGATAGTATAGTAATTAAAGGATGAAAGATGGGGAATTATAATGAACAAGGAGAAATATATCAGTAAAATTTAAGCAATGTTAAAAAATGAAACTGTATATGACAATATAAAATCGGGCAAGGATAACAACAATAATAGCAGAAGTGAATGTACAAACATATGAAATGTATTTGAACAATTGCATTATTTTTGATACTCTCCTGGATTTAATAAACTCTGTGTAGGAATAGTGTAATTCATACAGGGAATCTATGGTGGCCATGTCCGCAGCTCCCCCTCGGCAGCACACCTTGCATATTAATGAAGGCGCACTACTGAAGGAGAGCAGTGTACACGGTTACTAAATCAGTGGTAGGGGATGTGTTACAATGCCTGCAGATGTGTAACACACCCCCTGCACTGTCAAAGTGCAGTACGGCATGAAAAGATTCAACAGAAGTGTCCCTGGACACTTATTCATATTTTTTTGTTTATGTCACATAGGGGGTGTGTTACAGTGTCAACACACCCCCTGTACTGTTAGAGTGCCGTACGGCATGGAAATTAAATGTCCCAATGTGATTTTTCCTTTTATGCTTATTTTTCTATTTTTTTTTTTTTTTTCAAGTTTAAGCATAGCTGAGTGTGTTTGCATGGCCACGGCACTTTGCTCAGCAGTACTTAAACGTAACAAAAAGCTATATAGAAATGTATAGCTGCAATCTTCGTAGCTGAGTTAGCTGAATGATTAGAGGCATGGTTTTGTGTGCAGTAGGTGTATGGTTCTAATGCCAAAGCAGGCCTTTCAGCTTTTACATCAGAAAGCATTTCTATTTATATGTCGATTTTTTTATTGCCCTAGTTATTAATATTTGTCAACCAGGTTAGTACAGCTGGTCCAGAATCTCAGTGTAAGTGGGGATATGAGGTGAAAAGCTCCAGTTAAACACAACTTTCCAATACAGTGAAGTCACATACCAAGGCAGTGCAAGTAAAGTAAAATACAAACATATAATAATAAAGGATCAGTCATGACTAATTAATAGCAATATATATTTATGTTATTATGTAAAACTCTTATTTACCCTTAGCTAAATTTTGCTAAGCACTGCCAAGGATATGCGCACCACTAAGCACTGCTAAGCATTTGCCACTTTAAGCACTGCTCAACTCAGCTTAGTTGGCTATGCACTGCTGAGCTTTGCTTAGCATTTTTAAAAATGGTCCAGTGGTGGCAAATGGCAGAAAAATAGCCTTATTTAAGCTGCACAGGTGGGAATACAGCCAGAACTTGTTGGATTTTGACCTGTGCAGGAACTATGGCAGGGGTTGGAGGTGGAACACACTTTCAGATGCAGTGCTGGGGTATGTTGGAGTCCAGGGACATGGTTGGACTCCTATTTAAATACCATGACACCAAATTGCTGCAGGGCCAGTACCAGAACTCTGAATACAAGCCTGAGGCCATGGACCATCTGGCATGTGAGCTCACCAACGCCACTGGAATCCCCCACACTGGTGAGCAGGTGCATCATTATTATGATGACCTGATGTAGAGGAAAAGAGGAAGGGGGTGCTCATGGCCCAGTGGATCCAAGATGCTCAGGATAGGAATGGCCCAGCAGTTTGTAAGCATACAAATCATTGCTTTATCAAATTCTAGTATGAATATTTGATAGACAGGTGTGCATAATGGTGTGTTTCCCCCTTACAGCTGCAGAGGAGAGGACTCACAACATAGAGGCAATGCAAAACACCTGGCTAGGACGCGCTGACAGTGTGGTGAGTAGAGATCTATCTTGCAATATATAGTACAATAAATAAGAAAGAGTACATTCTTTACTGCCAGTAGGTATAGTGTGTCCTGAGTGTACTGCAAGAAAGGTACTGTGCAATACAGATGAAGGCATCAAGCAAGCTACTATTGATGAAAAAAGCTAATAATGTACTGCTACTGTGTAGGAATGACTTAAGTATATACAGTAGCAATA
This sequence comes from Protopterus annectens, assembly GCF_019279795.1. Lineage (NCBI taxonomy): Eukaryota > Metazoa > Chordata > Ceratodontiformes > Protopteridae > Protopterus > Protopterus annectens. The sequence continues at coordinate 677,676,276 of NC_056730.1, forward strand.
CCAAGAATCTTGTAATAAAGTGCACTGTGATTGCAACTCTGAAGGCAATAAATCACATTAATTCATCAGCTACAGGATATGCAGTATAACTGAAGTCAGAATGTTGAATGTAATAAACCACTGTGTCATGTCACCATCATTAAAGTTATTATCAGCAATTGTTGTGTTTATTCTGGTCTGTTGTTGAAAAAACATAATTGTACAGGTGCTCCACAGCAAATATGGCTATGACACCATAAACTGAGTGAAGTTTGGCTGATAAAGAACTGTTATACTAAAGTGTAGATGTGCAGCTGTAAAACAAAATATAATGCAATTTGATATAATTTCTGAACTAGGATCTGTACCTTGAATAGTAATGTGTAATGTATTATAGTGTGTTTCCTTCAGGAGTGTTTTGTGTTAACCTATTCATTTCAGCCATATGTATTCTCAAATGTAGATATGCTGATGCAGGCAAGTATGAAACTATAATAGGTGGAAGCTGCAAATATATGATGTGCAAATGTATATGGTTTGGGTATGCAACCCAGCACCCTGCTATGGGCTGTGCAGATCACACATATCCGCATCCACTAGTGGTTACATGTGTACACCTGCATTCAAAGTATTAATACACAGTTCACCAGATATCTCTGTCATGCATGAATCTCATGCTTGTATGTTCAACTGTCACTGCAGTCTTCTGTGACAATTTACTGATATTACCAGATCAGTCTTTGTAACCAAGTTACTTTTAGGCACAAATCAGTCAAACAGCTAATAGCAGTGCCCCAGTAGCTTAGTTTGATAAGAAATCGATATGTTGCTCATTTGTTCGCACACAGACCATGGTTTGAATCCAGGAACTGGTACTATGATGTATTTATAGTTACAGACAAGTAGTCCTGACCATTTGTAGAAGCAGTCATGTAGTGTTAACAGATATTTTCTCAACAGGGCTTACAGGTAAAGAAATGCTTGTATTAGCTGTATGAAGGGTATACTAAGAAACTGTATAGATGTGCTAGGGTATGCATGTTGTGTCTGTGAATGTGTCCTGATAGTTCAACCCCATGCTTACAAATGACAGCAGGATAGGAATATACACCATTCACTTTTCCCGATACATGTCGCTCAAGTGTCATGCTGTCACGGCTAGTGATCACTGTTGCATATCTTGGACACAGATATAAATTCAGATTCAGTATGCCAGTAGTACACTCACACAATATCAATGCATGGTACACCTTGTTAGTCATATATCTAACCCTGACATGTACAAGTCCCCTGTAGTTATGTACCTATAGTTCTCACAGCTTGGCCCATACCATTTCAGGTTGACCGCTACAGTAGCTACAGGGCACAGTTAGATGTAAAGTAAAGGGAGACCTGTAGAGTACTGAGCATTACTGTTGTGAAAAATATAGGCTATACAGTTGTTAATGGAATGATTTTCTCTCCCCCCACCCCTTATCTGCATCACTGATTATTATTATTCATATACTACGTGTAAGTTTTCCTGCAAAACCTAATGTTGGGACTTGTGTTGTATTATTGTTCATACCTTGTTGAAATTCTACTGTTGTTGGCCTGTTGCCATAACTGTTACTGGCATGACGTTACAATAATGGCTGTTATTCCATTCATGCATGTGTTCTGTTTGCTATGCAATGTTATTCATTTCTGTTGTTCTGGGTTAATTGTAACACCCATGCATGCTGTTATAACTAATGTTGAAATGTTTTCTTCATGATGAACCAATACACTTTGACAAACCTCAACACCATAACATGTTTGGGTAGTCAGATCTCAGCAGATCCACCTGTTCTGCCTCATCTTGCCATGGCACCAGGCCCCAGAACATGTGGGACCCAACCTTGAGCTGCCTCCTCTGCTGGTCCTGAACCAACCTCAGATGGAACTGCCTCAAGGGGACAGGGCCTGCCACCCCAGGGTGGCTGCAGAAGGGGCCCTGTCACTCAATATGAGTTCCAAGGTATGGTGTGCAGGGTCATCCAGCTGGATTTGGATGACCACCTGCATCAGAGGGCAGACTGGTGGACCTCGAGGGGCAGGCTGGTCCCAGTGCTCAGCCCCCAGCCCAGCCACCTTCAGGGCTGTGAAGGGGCAGGGGTGACTACCCTCTGTCCCACTGCTTCCATCTGGAGGCACTTGGTCCTCTGATTCCCAATCACCCTCCCTGTCCAAGGTGTTTACCCCCTCATGTGTCATATACCACCTCTGTCTGCTGTCTTGTCTGTTTTGTCTATCTGCAAATGCAACCTCTCCTACCCAACGTACCTCCCCAAATGTACCTACAACCCTTCCCCAACATCCCACTCTCATCTTAAAAAAAGGGCATCTGTCCCCCCCCCAAAAAAAAGTCCCATACATAGCTCACCATTTCACCCCATGTACACTGACATTAATCAATTTCCCCATGACTTAATCAACAAATTTATGTTGCCCATACCCCTCCCTGTGGGGGTGTGAGGCTCTAAATTCCAAATTGTCCGCATCATGCACAGCTGCTGTTGCACAAGAAATGGAGAGCTATGATCCTTTCCTACACCTGTCTTGCACATCCCTAGCTGCCTTTCATAATATTTTTACCCCTGCTTGCCCCCATTTCACCACTTTCCTAGCACCCCTTTTTTCTTTTCTTTTTTTGGAAATAATGTCGGTTTAAGAGGAGATAAGCACCACTAAGTGAAGCTAAGTGGACCTAAGCACCATTTGGCATCGCAGCACAGCATACAAAACTGAGCAAACCCACTTAAAACTGCTTTAATCACTCTATCTGATTCAGACACTGTTCTGCCCAGCAACAAAATAACCAGTACTGGGAAATATCAAACCCAGAACTGTGGGCATTAGAGTCAAAGCAATGCACCACTAGGCCAAATCAGCTCTAGGGGATTAGAACTGTTTTGGGAAATATATCATGCAGTACAGTGATGTAACATTAAGGAAAAAAGACACCACTACCAAGCATTGAACTCAGTACCCTGTGCACTAGAGTCAAAACAATGCAACACTAGGCCAAATCAGCACTTTGGAATTCAGACTGCTTTAGGAAATATATCATGCAGTGCAGTCATGTAACATTAGGAAAAAAAACACCACAGCCAAGTATTGTACCCAGAGCCTTGCCAAGGTCAATATAGTGCATTAAACCAGTAGGCCAACTGTGCTCTAGAGGACAAGTAGTCTTTTCACAAACATATCCTGATTGTCAGTGATACACTACTCCTATATATACTCAGGCAAATCACAGTGTACTTGGGCTAGGGTTACCATTTCTCCCACTTTGCAAAGGACAGTCCCTGTTTGGGCAGTTGTGTCCTGCAAAAAAATGCAAAAAATGGCAAATGTCCTCAGATTTTAGGGCAAAATTATTTCCTATATTTCATGTAATAGTTGCATAAAACAGGTATTCTATATCTGAAACACCTAAATGTTATAGGAAACAGAATAAGCAACTAAAATGCTTTTATTTAGGCAGAAAAGTAAAGTTCTGTCCTTTGTATCGGCTGTAGGTATGTTTTGGCCTGCAATATCTGATGTATGTACCACAATTGTCCCACTTTGGGCATTTGAAAAGGTGGCAACCCTAATGTGGACCTTTCATGCAGACAACAAACCAGTACACAGACAAATAAATGCTGATGGATGTATGGGAGGCCTACAACATCAGGTAGAGCTGACAACTGCACAGATTGTTGCTGAAGGAACACAGCTGAGCCCCCTTCTTATGGCAGAGTTGTCATAAAACCTATTCTGTATGCTGACATACTGGCAATGCAGTGCAGATTGGGGTTACAAATCTTGACAGACAGCTCAGTGTCACACGTCATACCCATCTGAACACACATGTCCATGCCAATCATGTGTAACACACTGTAGGCATACAAAAACACCTGCCATGATATATTATTAGTAATATATCATATAATATATATTATTATCATATAATATTATAATATATGATATATATATATATATATATATATATATATATATATATATATATATATATTAATATATATGATTAATATATTATACATAATGTATCTGTTACATTCCTAGCATGTGTCACATCTGGGCACCCACATTCCTGGCCCACAGCTCAGTCTGTGGCACAACTAAATGCATGTCACTACAACATAGGAATAAGTGAGCCATGCAATGTCTAGCAAAACTGGTTGCTCCCACCGCAGTCAATGCCACCCACACTAGCATGTTAAAGGCCTGCAGAGTGGGGTACATTTCACAATTATGAATATGTGTTTTAAATGTCACCTACCACTGTCTGGATGGCACTACTACATAACATATGTACCAGAGGCACATCCATCACCTGGTCTGTTATGGGAACCATCAACCAGCCAATGTTGTGACACGACAGCTGACACTTGTCCCTCACTGACAGTAACAGCCTGCTGTCACCCTATGTCTTCACATTCCATAGTCAGAATGCAGCAGCTGTGGCCTGCTATACATCCAGCAGTATGTCCAGCCACCTGCTACAGACCTAACATACCTCCCAAACACCTGGAACAGAGCATCCACACAACACCCATACATCAAGAATTGGGGGGTGCTCATGTAAAAGGGACATGTGTCACAGTCCCCCATACAAACACACACACACAGCTGATAGAACAGCATCAAAAGTATCAGCATGCACATTCAGATAAAAAGGATGTATGACACTCACATCTGCCTGCCCCAACACACATTGTTCAACAGTACACTGCTACAGAATCTGAAAGTCTGTTAACAATGGCCAGACATAGCATGTAAAACTGTGGACATAACACATCAATCCAAACAGTGGACAGTATTTCTACCTACCCTCTGTGATGTTGTATCTCCCACACTTCAATAATGTCCTCCTCATAGGCCAGGAAAATAGGCAAGGCCTACATGAAGGCCTTAATTATAGCACTGTGTTGCCATGTCATTGGCTAGTGGAATGGCAACCCAGCTGTTCTGGATGCAATTAGTAAGTGGGAGTCACAGACTGGTGTACAGGCAATCACCTGTTCTTGCGCATTACTTACAAAAGGCAAGCTGCTGCCTATGGTAAACAGGTCTGACACTTTATTCATGAAGATAGACTAGGATTCTCTAGGATACTACAACTAGATTTTTTCTCTCAAAGAAGTACAGCACTATACCAGGTATGTCATTGAATGAAGTATGTAATGGAATGCAGATGGGGGATGCAGTCATTGGAATAAGAAGTTAAACAGTAGGTCTCAACAACATTGCCTGAACTGACATGTTGCTGTTAGTCTGCTGTCCAGCACCTACGGCCATCCATTACGGCTCTGCCTGTAGTGACAAAGATTACAGATCTTGTCCCTGAATCACCCCAGCAATGCTCAGCTCACATATGACTGCTAATTTCATTGTCTTTTGTACAATACTGACAATAAGTACTGGTGGATACAGCCAGCATATGACATCATGTACTGTCAGTGAGCCTCTATCAGTCTGTGAATGTCATATAGGCTTAGTTCAAAGATTGTCCAGGTGTCCCTGACCATTCATGATGTAGTCTGGCTAGGTCACTGTGTACCCCACACCTGTATCTGATTTCCTGGCACCTATGGCTATCATACCTGGTGACCCCCTGCAGCAGGACAGCAGGTTATAGGTATTAGTAGTGGGGGGATACTGCCTCTGGCTCAGCAGCAGTGTGTACATATTGAGCATACAATGTAAGGGAATCCATACAGTACCACATATTCATGCACCATTACTGTGTTCCCAGCAGTCTGCCATGTCACAGACATATTCCCCAAATGCTTGGGACAGCCATCACATATTGTCCAACTGGTGTGTGGAAATACACATTTGTCTAGTAGGATGTCTACATCTATCAGGCACAGGTACACATTCCAAAAGCATGCGGGTACTGCAGATGTCAGACAGCTATGAGGAGGACACCATACACTACATATGCACTGCTGTCAGTTATTGTGTAGCACAGATGTTGCTGGAATGTCCACATATACTTGTTGTACCATTCACCTATTTTTTTTGGATATAGGCTGGATGACATGGTACAGTAATGTTGCCTATAGGGGACACCCAGCAGTAGATGACAGTGATGGGTGTAGGCACATAACAACACAGTCTGTCACACCACTGAGGCCATATCTGGTAGTCCTGGTACCATATGAGGTTACTAGGCTATGAGCCCTAGGACAGATGTTATCCCATGTGCATGCAAGGCAACACCTGATGCCCCCATCAAACAGGGACATTGGTGGCATCACAAGGGTGTATGTGCAGTTAACCATCCAGATATCCAAGCTATGACTCTGAATATGTAAATAGCTAATCCTGCCTGATGTGGACAGGGTTCCCATTCTACTGCAGGCTAATTGTGTGGGACGCACATCTGAGCTGACAAGAAGCCCACTTCATGTCACACACCAGGTTGAGGGTGTGTGTGTGTGTGTGTGTGTGTGTGTGTGTGTGTGTGTGTGTGTGTGTGTGTGTGTGTGTGTGTATCTATGTTAACAAAGTGGAGCATGACTTGCAGTTGTGCAGCAGTCCCAGCAATGTGGAGTTCATGAGTGCCTTGCATGCTACACTAAGGTCACCCATGATGATTATGTATGAAACCGGGTAGAGAGTTGGCATTATAGCCTATTGGTGTGTAGTAGATGTTTGATTCCCTGGTATTCCCTGGTGGGGAACCTCTGTGCTGTCCCCAGCTGCTGGATGTGCTGTGTGATGTGAATGATGAACAGGGAGTAATGCACATTAATGGTCCTCATTAGGGGGAATGCGGAGAAGTTTATACCCCATGTCCCATGATGATATACCCTTATGTATGACATGGGCCATGTAGAAGGTTTATCTTACAATGGAAGCAACATTGTGTTGACATGTCATGTTGCCAAAGATTTGTGTCCACAGCACCCTCACAACTGATTGTGTGCCTAGGATGTTGTTCATACTCTAGTAATAAGTGGGGAACGACACTCTCCCCATAGGAGTTGTGAAGACTTGGTAGAGATGGATGAAGGCTGCCAGCCTAACCAAATAGAATTTGATACATAATTCTATTATTTGTAAATACTGTGAATGTTGAACGTAAAACAATGCGGCAATATTGCCATCTGCTGTAAAGAAAGCTAAGTCAAACTTTCTTGTTGGTCCTTTGAAATTAAAATTATTTCATCACTGTCTTTGATGTTTTACAAGTCGGCTCCAGTCCGGCTAAATAAAGACTTCCTGCCGATTGTTTTAAGGCTAAAGTTAATGACCAGAATTTACATGTGGAATGTCCTTTATTGCTCTAAATGTAAAAGAATGTAGATGCAGTTAATGCGTAGCCTTGGAATTCCAGGAAGGGTGAAAAAGATGATGAAATGTTTATCAGAACTGGAGTTTCAATTTAAACAGTGAGAACCAGAGAGCAGTAAGCATTTTGATCCTGGACATCTAACTCAGCACTGCCTGTTGTCTTAAGTAAGTTATTTTAGAAGTGTGTTTTCTTGTAGAAATATCTAGGACTATAAAGATTAGACTAAGTGTTTTTCTGTTATGTCAGAACTGTACTACTGAATTATTTTAAGTTTCTGTGTGATCTCTGAACTCTTGAATAGCACTGTGGTGTAGTAGTATTGTCTTATGTTTTTAGTATTTATTATTAAATATTTTTAAACCCTTTTCAACTGTGGCTGGTTTATGTAGAGATAATTAAGCTCTAGAATGCATTGAATGCTTATAAGTGATCCTGTAATAAACCCTTCCTATAAGCCTTAAGAATGTTTAGTCACACTTACCATTGAATAATAATATTGCACAGTAATAATTGGACACCCTCTTAAGGGCCTTTGGGTAGATGATAATTATTAGCTGGTTGTGGCAGTAATTACTACCGTATAGTCTGGGTATAGGGGCACCGTTGCAGAATCTGTGTCAGCCTTTCCCAGGAGTGTCTGTGAAGTTGTATAAATACTTATCTCAAAGTCTGTGTGTGTCAGCTTCTTGGGCAGGGACACAAAGCACTGGTTGGACAGAGAGGGCACTGGAAGTTGGCTTGCCAGCTAGGCTGAGATCTGGACCCTATAGCTGTGCCATTGGGGAGTCTTATTGGGGACCTGGAGAGCAGGGGAGCAATCAGCCCCAGACTGACTGTGATCTTTGTGTGCACTTAAAGGAAATTGTACTTTACTGTGTGTATTTGTTATCCTTTCCTCATATATGAGAAGCCCTCTGATGGTAGTGGTGAGGATTGAGGCTTCTTGATTGCTGGACCAGGGCACGGCCATCACAGGGTTTCACACTGCATGTCCTGGTATGCGGCCTGAGGCCATGTGTCTGAGAATGGTCATGTATCTGTGTGAGACACTCCTAGGCAGATGTCCACATCACTAGGGAATCTGGTGACTGCACACAGCATGCAGTTATCTGCAGACATGGTTAGACATAGGCTAATGGCTGTTACATGTACCTCAGATGTGTACATCACACAGAACAGAGGACCAAACACAGAACAACAGATTAAACACCTACGTATGGGTCAACTGCTTGTGGTGCATTTCCCTATGTGGAATCAGTGGGTCATGTCAGCTCACCAGTGTGCTACCCCTACGGTAACATATGGTGTGATGCATACTTGGGAGTGTTATATCCATAATGGCCACATGGGTTATACTGTCATACAGTTTGTCCAGGTCAAGGTAGACATTCTGCACTGTGACCCCCCCATTGTTGGTGACTGTGTCATAGAGGTCACCTGAGTGTAGCAGATATGAACCCTTCCTTGACAAAGCCTAGGGGTGCGTAATGGAGTGTGGCCAGATTGCACATGTCCTTGTGAATGGGGTTCACTTGAAACTGTGCTATGGACTTGCAGAATAGCCTGGTTATCCTTCTGGGTCTATCATGTGACTGCGTGGGGGATGCCCCACCTTAGTATAAAGGGGTGACAGTGGTCGTCCATCAAACTGATGGGACAAAGGAGGTGCTCAGTCCTTTTTTCAATACAGCTCTTTATGGTGTTGCAAGGTTATGCTCAGAGTCCGGTAGGATGCATCCTATGATGTGATAGGCTCCCATGGCAGATGTCTATCATGAGTATCCCACGGCAGTAGTGACTTGTTCCCCACATATAGGAGATGGGGGAGTTACTGTGCATATGCTGATATACTGATGTGGAACGCAGGGGGGTGAACCCTACACCAACTATGTCAGGCATCCAGTATTCTATACCAACAGCGCTGGTATAGCAGGTGACCTTGCGCACCACAAGTGAGCAGCTGCTACCTGTGCTGTTGCAGACATATGTGCAGTATGGGAGATGACTGTCTGTAATGGATGTAAACAATGTAAGCAGTGTGTTTGTTGTGCAGGTTTGCAGGACTGATCCTATTCTCATGTACACGCTATGGAGATATTGGCCCAGAATGGGCACCTGCCCCTTTTTTGTGTCTGAAAGCAGTATGTCTTCCCTGTTATGGACAGTATGTATTGCATATGTCCATCAGACTAGACTGGTGTACATATCCTAGCAGAGGATGATGTAGGCATGTTGGATATACCTGACTATATGCAGCTATACAAATGCACATGTAGCACTTGTGTGAATGTGTGGATATTGGTGCCATTCCTTAATGAGGGGTTGGGGTTGTGAGGCTGTGTAAACCTGTCCAGGAGGATGTATTCCATGTTGGAGGTGTATGTATGGCTGAGCCTAGCTAGTTGGGTATTGCAGGAGATGGTGACTGCAAACGTGACTGCATGATGGTTGCTTTGCCATGGAGGATGACACTGTTGGGATGCTGCAATGGTAACCCGTGTTGTGTGAAGTCAACTGCAATATACCTTCACCTCATGTGTGTAGCCCCTGGCCACTCCAAGGTGTTTGTACTTTTACTGCTGATGGCTTCCTGGCCATTTGTGTGCTGGCACGGCTATGTCTTACCATGAATGTTAGGGTTATTCAAATGACCCAGGATCAGGGTACAGACCTGACTCATAATACACTTGATGAGGTCCATATAGGCAAAAGGGGCTTCCTGGTCACATGTGGTGGTTGGTACCTACCTGTGATTTGAATTGGTTTGTGTTGTCAATGGTGAACTGCCCCTGCAGTGTCCCCTGTGCATATGGGTTCCTATTACGTTATCGAAATATAACGTAATTGAGCGGTCAGAACTTTGAAACAGCCGCATTTCGAAGATTGCATTGTGAGATCACAGTTCAGTGAAGAATGGGATATTTGCCCTTTCCTCACTGTAATACGATCTCGGAGTTGGAATATATATTTAGTGGTGAATGGGGGGTTTAGCCCCCCGCAATAAAAGCTTCTATATATGGCCATTTCAAAGTTTTGAGCATTCGATTACATTATCCTTCAATAACGTAATATGAACCCATGCATAGCACTGCCTGTACAGCATGGAGGGATGCATGTGTCTCATATATACAGAAACCCCATGTCCCATGGCATTACCAGTTGCACTTTGGCTTCTGTATGTATGATAGTATGGTTGACCATGTAAGGCTGGGGTGCTCTCTGCAGCTTGGAACCATGGTCTGTGTGAGTGCACAGATGTCTACTGTTCTCAGTGTAGGACTGCTTGCAATGAGGGAAAAGTCATGTGCACAACTCTAGCATTTAGCAGCATGGTCTTCAATGTGTGCTGTACTGACACTTGTCTGCTGGTAGTGATAACTTCACCAATGTTGCTAATGGAGTCACTATGGGTCTGGTGGGAACCCCTGCCAGATGCATGAAGACCAGTGAAGACAGATGGAGGCCATCTTTCACAGAGCATCATGGTCTGTGTACCATATCACCCCACACTCACAGGCACTGGAACCCCTGGAATATCACAGAATAAATGTGCACATGTTAAGGGCAATCATTCACTGACTGTATTGCGGCATCTGTCTGGGTGACAGCATAATGCTGCATAAGGCTAGGGACATACCTGCCTGGGACACATATCTAGTGTGCTCACTCATGTCTCACTGCATATAGTTCAGGAACGTACATGTCAGTTCAGGTTAGGCACACCAACATGTACAGCAACAGAACCATGACAGTACCTGTTGGTGAAAGGCAGCAGTGTGTTTGCAATATGGCCAAGTCTGGCAACCAACACAAAAGTAAGTTTGACCATCCACATACCCAGGCAGGTCAGAGGCACACTAGTGTGTCTCCACTGGAGTCCCTTATGTGTAACATGTTTGACATGGGCTCACGCCTTCATGGTTGTAAGACACAGGTATGTGGCCATGTGTGGTATGTGCTGTGTATGCCTGTGGCGTTCATGTGTGGCTTTGCCTCATAGATTCCCTTTGTTTATGGATGTGTATGCTGAGGACGACTGCAGATGTTTGTGTGTATTGTGTAGGTGTGGGTGGTGTGTGAGGTGTACTGCTTGTGTTGACAACTTGTTTGGGGGCAGATATGTAGCCTTGATAGGCAGAGAGCATGGACAGCAGGCTCCTACAGTCATTGCATCTGTCACACAGTGTGTTCATTGGTGGTGTCTGTAGATGGCTGTCCATCCGTGTACATGAGGCAGGTGCTACACAGTGCCAGGACACCAATATCAACCACACTGACTTGGGAAACTGTAGGACATTGTCCAGCTATTATAGTCCAGATTCTGAGGGAGGAAGGCCAGGGAGACTGGAGTGTTGGGCCTACAGACCAGGTGAGTACTACTACAGTAGGAGGCTAACACCACAGCAGTCCACGTAGACAGCCTATGAACAAGCAGTAAAAGGTGCAACAGCTGCATGCAGTGCAGCACCTCATAGCACATGCAGCAAAGTAGCATGAAACATCAGGATCAGTAGGCCAATGCATGCTGTATTACCATAATGTTGTCAACACCCACAGATATAATGTCCTGATAGATGGCAGGGGTATGATGTGAGGGTTAGCTGTGGATAGTGCTGGCAAAAGGGGATGTGCAGGGTCTGCACATAACGGTGAGCAATGTATGCAGTCCTGTGATGTGTTCCCCTGTTCATGTCTTTTAGTTGGGATGTACAGACGATGCAACCCAGCCTTCTCAGAAGCTGAGACCGCTACAATTATTGATGCAGTGGGGCTCCATCACTGGGTACTGTTGTCAAGGAGCTGCCATAACCAGCAACAATGCGCTGCCCTATGAGCAGACCTGGTAACAACAGTGAATGATGTGGGCCACTGGAACAGGAGCTACAAACAGGTCCGACACCATGCTACTGATCTCATACACCATGCACAACAAAGGGCTACAGCTGTGCCCAATGACCATGCTGGCACAGGGGGAGGGCCTGCTAGACAACCACTGATCTCAGCCACAGAGGAGTTCCTGGCAAACCTGGCATCAGCCACCAGCTCACAGGAAACCATCAGTACATCTGTCATGGTGGTGGGTAGAACAGAGTCCACAGCCAAGAAGCATCCAGGTAAGCATCCAGTGGTCATTGCGTTAATACTGTAGCATTCATACTGGCAGCCTCTGCATACATGTATGCATATGTCAGGTCAATCTGCATTGGTGTTTGGGGTTTATTAATCCACACATGTGCACACATATTGTGAATGTCAACAATTTGGGTAGTATCACAGCTTGTACTGCATATGTTGATAAATCCACATATTGTCCTATACCATGGCCATATGTGTGTGCTGACACTATCTCTCCCCCATAACTCCATAGGTACCTCTGGTATGGCTGAGGAACATCAGCCTCTAGCTGGTGAGTGTGGATCTGTCATGTTATGGCTTACTTATACCCTAGGCATGTTAAGGGCTGCCATTTTGCCATGCACACAACTATTATGTGTACCCATATTGCAATATGTCCATGTTAAGTTGTGGTGGAGTTCACTGCAGTGCGTTACATTGGTAATCACAATACCATATTTGTAGGTGCTGTAACATATCAGCACATAGATTTGTATAGGTGTAGTCACTGTGCTATACAGGGGTGCATTACCATTGTGTACACAGGTGCAGTGTGTGTTAGGTGAAGGTCCATCACATACTCTGACCTTTCACATATGTCACAGGTATATAGTACTAGCAACATTAACTAGATGTAGCTGCACTGCATGTTCTTGAGGGACTGTCCAGAGTGTGTCTGTTGTGGTCTGATTGTGTGCAGTGCATGGTATCAGCCAGAAGGTGTGGTCTGTATAATGCCTTTGCTGCACCTAGTGTGTGTATGTGTGTGTGTGTGTGTGTGTGTGTGTGTGTGTGTGTGTGTGTGTGTGTGTGTGTGTGTGTGTGTGTATCAGCAAATATTATAGTGCAGAAATTAATGGAGTCATGTTGTCTTCCCCTCACAGGTGACCATGGGGGTTGGAGTGTGTCCCTCTCACAACCTGATGTCAGTATCTCATCAGACTCTGATGATGGTAGCCATTGTGAGTCACAGGTGGGGTTGTTGGAGGGGCTAAATCTGTCTCATTAGTTGACATCCCACTTCCACTCACCATGTCGCCACACACTTTCAGTATGCCCACACATACCCAGTCCCCAGCAGCCACAAATATTGGGCAGTCAGAAGGTGTTGGTATTGAACAAGTTAGTATGGCAGCTATGGCATCAGTGACTGTAGACACTAGCCATAGCCAGAGAGCTGGTGAGGTACCACACAGGCAGTTTGACAGGGCTGCTCGAAGGAGGACTGCTGCCCATCCAGCTCCTGTCAGAGGTGTCACAGCATGTGTCACTTGAAACATGTTTCAGTCCATCATGGAGGCACAGGCATGCTGTGAATGGTACACCAGACAGATGCTCAGGGTCATGTATGCAACACTGCCTGGCATGCCTGGCACCTTAAATGGCAATGGAGATGCCTTACGTCATTTTGCTGATGTAGTGGATAGACGGTGGGGTGAAACATTGTCAGTCCTTAACCGTGCAATGTCTGTGCTTGAACATGTGGTGGGAGTAGGGCATCAAACACATGGATGTAGGTCAGCAACAACATCAGCTGAGAGTCCACATAGCTGTGCACAGTCAAGCTCCCGTAGTGGCAGTACCACCAGCACTAACAAAGGGAGGGTGTTGTCCACACCAAAACATGGCAGGCCATGGGCACTTGGTCATGGCCAGTCCCCTGAGGGACACAGACCCAGCAGACACTGGTCACCATCATGAATTAGTACCACATCTGGCCTTGGGCATGGTAGCGCCACTGCCAGTCCTGTCAGAACCAATTCCCGTGTTCGTGGCTGGAGACGGTGAACCATATGTTCTACCATGTAAAGCTATCCAACAGTGGGGTTACCACATGGATTGACTGTATGCATGCACACACTCACACATCATTGTCACATGCAGGTCAGTGACAGATGCGCACAATTCCTCTCCATGGCCCAGCTGACCAGCACCCCTGCAGACACACGCACACATGATGTCAACTGTATGGCATATCCTAGGTCTTTTCCAACCCCACACCTCACGCTGTGCATGTGATGATACATGTGCTGCATCCCTGTTATCCATATAATCGATGCAGGAACATGCTAATATGTGTCTGTTGCACAGGGTGAATATACTACAGGTAATGACAGTGTGCAGTGTAGTAGTGTTATGGCCTGTAAGGTGCTGTCTGCTGGCAATTGTCATGCATACACATCAAAGTGTACATACCATTGTGCCATGATGCTTTATTGCTGTTAGTACTACTGACTGACTGGTGTCTCATAGACCTTATTCTGTTTCCATTCCAGGAGTCAGTGTGTGTGTGTAAGTCATGGTGGGCTGCTGCCAGTACAGGACCTGAGGATGTCAGAGTGGCAACACAGACACCTTTTCATTGGCTAGGTACAGCTGTATGTGTCCATGTTTATCTAGGTGCTTATGCGTGGAACAGTGTGTGAGGGGCAATGGTGACAGACAGTGTACCTTGCATGCATACCCCTTGAGACAGCATGTTACTCTTGCTACATATCACCTGGAAGTTCTGTAGGATCACAGGTTCATAGGTACAGAGGAGTTTACTACAGTACTGGCCCTGGGTCTCTTACCAGCCTATTCAGTACTGTAGCCCCATCAGAATCATCTGTCAGCATCTGTTGCCCCTGCCATTGCTTGACACACTTTGGACCCCTGGGACAGATTTTTTTTTGACATCCACTCAACCTTGATGCAGTTGATGAGGGCCTGCATGGTACTCTGTTTGATATTTTTGGGGAGTTCATTCCTGACACAAGGCAGCCTCTGGGAGACAAACCTGTCTCTCCAGCTGTTTATTTTGCTGTGTCAATGTGATTCAAGCCTGTCGTGCCAGTAATGCACACAGAATTATACTGACATACAGTATAAGGGGCAGCTGTTGATGGGCTGACCACAACATTGCCATCTAGGCATGTCACAGCCCACTTGTGGACAACTTGTCCAATACTGAGTGGTGCAGTACTGATTCAAAGTTGTCTGTATGGCACAGGTGTTGAAGGCCATGGATAATCTTTGTGTTTGTTAACATAGCCTTGTCATTTGGTGCAGATGTCCGCATAGATACATACCAGACCAGCCATGCTGCTAATGTCTTGTTGTACTGATTGAGGACTATACAGAGGTAATATCCACATTTTTTCTGGATGCATTCCCTTTACCTATTTGATGAACCATGTCCAAGCCTTTTCTGACCACTGCCACTACTTCATGGATGATTGCAACAATGTTATTAACCTGAGTAGTCAGGTCTGCCACCGCAGTTTGTGCATTTATGGGGTTGTTGTTGATGTGGGAATTAGTGGGTCCATGTACTCGCCATATGGTATGATGGTACTGTTTTCTGCATTCAACTGGTGGCCAGGACCTGGCCACCATTCCATACTCACTGTATGACCCTACTGCAGTGTGTTAACATTGTTTTTTGGGTCAATGACAGACAGCACACTACTCACAGTTGCCACAGCTTTAGGCAGTACCTACATATGTGAGACGTGGCAGTTTACATTCATGCCTTCATACTTGTGGGTCATTGTAGGCGGAAGCTACTCACAGGGTATACACATGTCTATATGGTACACACATAGACAACACAGGGTAGGGTTGCCACCATATCAAATCTGGAATGTGGGACATGTCTTGTAGTATTTTGACACTTGGCAGGACATACCATAATCCTTGGCAAGTGCAGCAGACAGGACTTCCCTTTGTTTGCCAGTATGACTGCTTAATTGTGTCACATCACCATAGGTTACACTAATGCTCATACCAATAAGGTGTTTCTGATGTGAAGTAACTGCCTTATGCATGTAGTAGACAACCTTAGCAGATGTTTGTTGTCCTACACTCTGGGGACCTCTGTATTGTTTGTGTCATTGTCACAGGTCATGCCTGGCTAAACATGGACTGTAATCTGCAGGGTGGGACAGGTGGTTGTCATAACCCTCACCTGTACAGATGTCTTCAGAATGTCCTGCTGGTTGCCACATATTTTTGTTACATTTGGCATAACATTGTGGTTTCTGGCAAAGTTGTGTGAATTCATTAAAGACTGATGTTACACAATACTGACAGAGATTTGCCTGTCAGACTTCATACCCTTCAGAAAATGCATGCAAATGCACAACCTGTTATGCTATCCCCTGTGTATGTCAGCTTAATATTTAAAAATTGACCCTAATATGTGGCCTTTGACCCACTTTTTCTGTATGGCTTTCTACTGATATCATTCTGTAAGGGGTTGAAAGGTATGTTTGTGGCCATAACACAGGCACAGTGCTGCAAGGGGATATACATATGTGCACACACACCCACTCATGCTCCACCCTTGTTGATAGTAGATCCCCTACCTGGCTAGTTATACGTATGATAGCACAATATACATAGCGCATGAACCACAAAGGTTATACAGTTTTGCAGTGTCTGCCACTGATACTCTGGAGTTAACAGGGTGGCAGAGGCACACGCGAGCAAGACAGCCACACTGTTACAGAGGATATGCATACACAGACACACACTCACACAGTCGCCAGCATTGAGATTACAACCCCTACCTACCTAGTTGTATGTAGTATAGTGCTATGTCCTTAATGTATATGGCATGGAGCTGATATGCCTGAAGCATAGATCTCAACCTGTTAGAACAATATATGTGGACAAAGCCTTCAATAATGGGGTGATACAGGCCCAACAATAGGGACAGGTTTTACATATTGCTCTTACAAACATAGACAACTGATAGAGGGACCAGTTTCGTATTACCATTACTTTTCTGAAGGGTATGAAGTCTGACACTCAGATGTCTGTCATTATTGTCTGACATCAGCTCTTAATGCTTTCCCAATGATTGGCCAGGAAACCATAAGTGCATGATACACAGACAAACTGTATGAGCCAATCATCTGGACATTCAGCAAACTGTTTACATTTGAGAGGAATGGCCTGCAGAGTGTTAAACAGTGCATCCAAGGTTGATGACATCACAGGCCCTGTCAATTAATGCAATGGGGGTGTCCAGAGGGTGGAACAGGCCATAAAATGGTATAACCAACTCACAAACCTAGGGGATATAATTCACACACACAGTCAGCAGTCTTGAGATTAGAATCCCTACCACAGAGCTTATATTCTTGCAAACTGTCCAATGCTGTATCTAAGGTGGATGACATTGGCAGGCCCTGTAAAGTAGGGCAATGGGTGGTTTACAGGGTGACACAGGCCACAAAATGGTTTAACCTACAAACACACACACAGACAACAGTCTTTAGATTAGAACCCCTACCTATACAGTTTATTGTAAAATAGTGCTGCATGTTTATTTTATTTATTTTACATTTGTTAACTGGGCTAGTCTAACTGCATATATTTCCATTTTCAGTAGAGGCCCGGGGAGAAAAGCTCCAAACATAGCACAAAATATCATATACAGATATATAACAAATAAAGTAGGAGGGAATTAGAATACAAAAAAGGAGTCTAGAAGAAGTACTAATACTAAGAAGGATGAGTATATAGGAAAATATAAGTCATCTTACAACATGATATATGAGGTACTTTATAGTTCATTGATAGATGAAATAAATAATGGAAGTTATATTAATCTTACTAGTAACAGTTATTGCATACAGAGGGGTACGCAGAGTGAAATTCTGTATCCAGAGGCAGTGTGAAGATAGAAGTAGGGAAAGGTTGAAAATTAGTCAGGGTTACTGCAAGGACATAACCAATGAGTTTTTAAGTGTCTTTTGAGCTTTTGCTTAAAGAGTGACAGTGAAAGTAGTAGAGTTAGATTTATTGGTAGAAGGTTCCAGTTTTTTCCAGCAGTATTGGAGAAAAGGGAGTCACCTGTCAAGTTATTGGACTTGCTTATACTAGCAAACAGTTTGCTAGAAGAGCGTAGGGAATTAAGATGATTATAGGGGGTAATGAGGTTAGAGAGTATAGGAGTATTTTTTGGTTGGTAAAAGATGTTATGGGCAATGGTAAGTTGGGAAAAAATCAGAATGTTATGAAATTCAAGCCAATCTAGCTGCTTTAGATTCTGACAGTGGTGAGTTCAAAATGCATTACCAGTGGCAAATCTGGCAATATTGTTGTAGGAGCTTGCTAGTTTGAGAAGATAATTTTTTTAGGTTAATGTAAATAGGTGAGGTGTAAAGAAGAGTTGAGATTAAATGAGAGTGGGCAATAGTGGTTCTAGCTGTTGGAGTTAAGAAGGGTTTGATTCTATATAAGGAGCCCATTTTTCTGTTTACTGTTTGTATGGTGTTATTTATATGGCTATCGAAGTTAAGGTTATTGTCAATTGTGACTCCTAACAGTTTGGTGGCAGAGTCTGGGAATATAAGGGTGCCGTTGTTGGATTTGACTGAGAAGTCTATAGGAGAAGACCTACTGGTTGGTGTAAAGAGTAGGAGCTTAGTTTTTTTTGGCATTCAAAAGGAGGCAGCATTTCAAGAACCAGACTTCTACTGAGTTGAATACTTTCTGAGTTAGTGAATGTAGTTCAGAAATGGAGTTGGCAGAACATATAAGCATGGAATCATCGGCATATTGTATACAGGTGGCTTGAGGGATTGCTACATGAAGGTCATTGATGAATAATGAAAAAAGAAGAGGTCCTAAAATGGAGCCCTGAGGGACTCCAAGGGTGACTGGCAGGTGGGATGATAGTTTGTTTTCCCAGAAATCTTCCTGTTGCCTATTGTTGAGGTAGAACTTAAACCATCGTATAGCTAGGGTATCCAGAGAAAAAGATTCAAGAGTATTTATAAGCAGGTGGTGGTTTACCATATCAAAAGCCTTCAAAAGGTCGATGAAGAGAGCAGAAGAGAGGATGTTATTATTATGGTTCTTATTAATGGAGTCGGTGAAAGATAGGAGAGTGGTGGTGGTACTATGAAATGGCCTAAAGCCATGCTGGCAGTTAGCCAGTATGTTGTGTTTAGTTAAGTGGTCTAATAGCTAGTGGTGAATGCATTTTTCCATGACTTTTGCTAAGGATGATAGTAGAGCTATCAGCCTGTAGTTAGAGTAATTGTTAGATTTACTACCTTTATGTAGGGGGATAATGTGGGAGATTTTCCAGATGTCTGGGATGATTCCCTCATTAATGGTTCTGTTTATTAGGATGGATATAGGAAAGGCAATGACTTTGGCTGCTTTTTGCAAATATTCATAAGGTAACTGATCAGCTGAAGGAGTACAAGGCTTAAGTTTTAGTATGATTTTGTAGATGAGAGTGGTAGAGATAGGTTGAAATTGGAATGTTGGTAATGATCCAGGTATAGAGGTTGGGAGCCTTGTGTTGTCAGTGGAAAGCTGACCGGCTAGAGATTGTATGGTCTCTGTGAAGTAGGTGTTGAAGTTGTTGGCAGTTTGATGTGGGGTATTATGATCAGCATCTTGAGGGGATGGTGTGCTAGAGTGGCCAGGATGAAGGAGTCTATTTAAGCTAGTCCAAAATTTCTGTGGATTCTTTTGGTGCATTTGCTGTAGTTTACAATAGTAGTTCTTTTTGTCAGTGAGTATAGCTTTTTTGTTATATTTCTTAACTGTCTGAAAGTTTGTTGTTCAGGGGAAGTTCAGTTAGCTCTCCACTTAGCCCATGATTTGTTCCTAAGTAGAATTTTCTGTCTGGTTTCTTTTGAAAGCTAGGGGGCTGGTTTGGATTTCATTCTAATAGATCCTTTAGGTGCGTGCTCATCGAGGATTGCTAGAAATTTAGAGTTAAAATATTTAACAGCCTCATCAAGTGGGAGAATTTTTAGAGGTTTCCAGTCACAGGCATTTAGTTTGTTTTGGAATAGTACAGGGTTAAAGTGTTTCTTGGTCCGTGAGATCCTATAAGTAGGGGTGTTAGAAATATGATTCTTTTGTCTTATAATGTAAGTTAGAGTATGATCACTTAGTTCATTTGGTAATGTTCCTACATTAAACCAAGAATGAAGAACCACACTGAAGACACAGAAATTCGTATTTAGTTAGCACTTTCGTTTACTCAAAATAAGCAAACTTCATCAGACTGCATTCCGGAGGTATGGTTGTAAGGAAAGTGAAACAAATAATGACTGCAGTAATGTATTCTACATTGTTCCTAGACAGTACCCTGCCCCTACACAAACTGTAATAACCTTCTTTGTACACCTCTAAGGCTGTGAAAAAAGTAAAATAAGATAATGACCACACTGTCCTGAGGACAAACAAAAGGTATAATAACCTTATGTGCACACCTCTAAGATTTGACTGATGAAAATTAAAGAAGTAATAACCACACAACCCTCCCACCACCACACCCACACAACCTACAGCAGCTTCCTATAGACACATATCCAAGCAGGGCTGATATTAGCATGGCTGCAGTTGAGGGCAGAAGTCATTATCAGCTTTATTCTAACAGGGTCATATCATAGCCTGGTCAGGTTAAAGAGTGTAATCAGAAAATTAAAACATTTTTTCTCCTCACTTTTCCAAAACCTCCAACAGATTTTGTGGGACCCCTATAATGTCAGGGATGATTAAGGGAGCCCCCTGTATCCATTTATATAATCTGTGGAGTGAAGGTCCCCAGATTCTTAGTAGATTTAAGTGTCTAAATGTTCTGTGACATATTTTATGCCTCACTTTTGAAATATAATTACTTGTTAGCTACATTTTATACTTATACCCAGAAGAATAATGTGTGTGTCCTGGCATTACAGATAAAAATCACTGATACTTTTTACACACACACACACACACACACACACACACACACACACACACACACACACACACACGCCATAGCAATGTTAGTTTTCTACCACTGGTACTGGCACACCAGATCAGTGACTGCTATTTAGCAATTAACAAGCAGTAGCAAGTGTAAGTCATTTTTATTTACCTCAGTGAAGAGGAATGTAAACCTGTCACTGTCTCTGATTTCACAGACCTTCTCTGATTTTGCTCATGCTTTTGCTCTATCCTTCATAAAATGTTTGATTTGCTTCTGAATCATTCAGGACTACAGACAGTCAATAAATCCAGACATTGGAGTTTTATACTTATTGAGCAAAAATGCATGTTGATGCAAAATTTGTTATTCTATTAACTTTTAATTGAATTAGAGTAATATTTGAAACTTGTTCCTGATTTTGAGCCTTTATTCTGGTATTATCGGTACTTCACTGAACTCTTCAACAAAAAGTTGGGAGTTATAGTATCTGCTCTTTTGTCAGTATTTATAAAACTCCCTGTACGAGAAAACCATTCCTGAATATCAGAAGCATCAGCCGTTCTTAAACTCCAAGGTATGCATTGAGATCAGTCATGCTGGGCTGATGATCTCTTTAGTGTTTACCTTGCTTCGGCTCATTACCAGGGTTATTCTAACTGAGTCATATCACAGCCTAATCAGGAAATTAATATTTTTTCCTCCTCATTTTTCCCCAATCAGCTGCAGCTTTTGTGGGGCTCCCACACAGTCAAGGATGATTAGGGAGGCCCCTTGCAGCCACATTGCAGGTACCTAAAGCTGGATATGTTGTTAGTTTTAGTGGAGAGTATGTCCACCAATAGGGTTTAATTAAGCCAAGGGCACTATGTAAGTGGTAAAATAGTTAATGGAATTGTGAAAATTGTTGCTTGATAAAACACTGTTACTATAACCAGTGATTTATTTGAATTTTAAAGGAGATATAAATAAGAGTTATTACCCACCTGGTTTACTAATTATGAAAGATTCCTGTACTAGCTTTTGTTATTTTGACAGACATAGGTTCATAGGTTCATAGGTTCATACTAGGCTATCTGCCCTAGGGCATTTATAAGCCTAGCCAGAATGTGTTTGGCTTTCGCCACCCATTTTAAATTTATTTTGCTATGCCCTTTTTCGAGGTTAGTATACTGTGCCTCTGTCTAACAGTGACACAGAAGTGATACCCGGGGTAAACCTACGATCTCCCACCCACTCATCAAGATTCCTCTTGAGGAGAGTCAATGAGGGACTCTGCCTAACCTGGACTGGGATTTTATTCCAGAGTGAAGGGAGCCTCTGGATTATGAATCTGTCCCTCCAGCATGTCCTATTTATTTCAGTGCTGAGGTTCAAGTCTCGAGTGTGTAGCTCGATGGGATTTGGATTTTCTGAGGTGCAGCATGTCCATTAATTCCGGGTTGGACATGGCTTTATACGTCAGGCACAGATCGCCTCTGAACAGGCAGTATGCCACTGAGTAGAGCTGGAGTTTCTTTAACCGGGCAGCATATGGCATCTGTTTGAGCTCTTTGATCCTCTTGGTGAGGTACTTTTGGGGTCTTTCCAGTTGCTGCAGGTGTCTGGTAAGATGCGTCCCAAAAGGGGCATTGTACTCAATTATGGGCCTGATGAGGGATGAGTAAAGAGGCACGATGACCTCCCCTGATCTAGATGTGAATCCCTTCATGATTAGGTGGGCTATATAAAATGTTTTTCTAACCACTTTGGCCACGTGGTTGTCAAATGAGAGATTGTTATCAACTTGGGTCCCCAGGTCCCTAATTACTTCTTCTGTACTTAATGGATTACCACCTATGTGGTAATTTGTGGGCGCTTTATTTTTGCCAAAGGGGATGACTATACACTTTTTGGCATTTAGCTTGAGGCCATGGCTCTGGCACCAGTTGTCTGTTTCTATGAGGCCCTTTTGGAGGATGCTTGTGTCGGCTGGAGAGTCGATTATGGCGCCAGTTTGCAGTCATCTGTGAACTTGGTCAGCCACAGTCCTTCCGTGTTGGCCTGTACCTCCGAGAAATATATACCGAACAAGAGAGGTCTCAGGACTGAGCCTTGTGGGACACCACTTGTAACTAGTTTGGAGTCTGACATGGCTCCAGCAATTCTAACCATGTGGGTTCTGTCCTTGAGCCAGTTTGCAATCCATCTAGTGACATAGGGGTTTATATTTAAGCTGGTGAGCTTATCTATAATTCCCGAGTGGGGTATTGTATCGAAGGCTTTAGCGAGGTCCAGGTAGGCTGTGTGGACCACCTTCCCCTCGTCAATCGCCTTGGTGACTGTTTCAAAGAAATCAACCAGGTTTAAAAGGCAGGATCTGCCCTTAACAAAGCTGAACTGGGTAGGATCCAGTGTCTGTAGGTCCCCAATATCTTTATTTATGAGGTCCATGATGATCCTTTCCATAGCTTTGCAGACTAAGCTAGTCAGGCTTATGGGGCGATAGTTTCCAGGATCCGTTGAGGCACCAACTTTATGGAGAGGGACCACTGTTGCTGTACGCCACTCTTTGGGCACATAGCCTGTAGTAAGGCTGAGATTGAACAGTAGTTTTATGTTTGGGATTAGCTCTTCTTGGAGTTCATGTAGGACGCAGCCCGGGACACCGTCTGGTCCCATTGATGCTGTGTTTTTTGCTTTGGAGAGGGCGGCTCTTACCTGAGCATCTGAGATGTCAGGTGGGCAGCACTCTGCTGGGATAGATATTTGCCCTTTTGGTGGGGAGAGAAGTTTGTGCTGAACCTGTCAGCTAGGATGTTGGCAATGTCTGTGGGTTCAGTGTATTTTTTGTCATTTTGGACTAATTCTGAGCATATCTGGGAATTACCACCCAGGTTCCTAACATAACTAAAGAAAGCCTTGTGATTATCCTTAGTGTCCTGTGCAATTTTTCTCTCAAAGCTGGCCTTAGACAATTTTATGAGTGCCCGTAGTTTTTTGCTAATACTGATCAGTGATGCCTTCCCTTTTTGGGATTTTGCTCTATCATTTAGTAGCTTCCTCCTTCTATTGTATAGTTTGTTTATGGCTGGGGTCCACCAGACAGGACGTCTGCCTTTGGAGGATTGGGTCTTGGTTTTATTCGGGATCACATGATTCATGCATTCCTGAAGGTGTTCATAGAATACGTTTATAAAGGATTCTGCGGTCTGGGACGTATTTTCCACAGGCCCGGGGGCTTTGAAGGATTCCACCTCGGTTTTGAGGAGTGTGAAATTTGCTTTAGAGAAGTTTTTCACTGTGTTTTTCTGGGCAGGGGGTGGGGTCGGGATGTGAATATCCAGTGAGATTAGTTTATGGTCTGATCTTACCAGTGAGGGATACACTTCTGGTCTGGAGCATAGAGTCCCCATGTTGATGATGATCAGGTCCACTATGTTTTCCCCTCTTGTGGGCGTGGTAACAAGTTGTTCCATAGCATTTGAGTTTATAAATTCTAGGAACCTTTGGGCTAGGGTGTTTGAGCTAGAGTAATGCTCCCAGTCTATGTTTGGGTAGTTGAAGTCGCCTAATATAATGGTGTTTGGAGAGACCTTCATATTTTCCAGTGTTCTCAGGAAGGCCGAGTGGGGTTCCTGGGTTTGGGAGGGTGGTCTGTAGCAGGCTATAAACTGGAAGGCAGTTTTACCCACTGTTAGTTGCACATGGATAGTCTCTGATGC
Organism: Protopterus annectens; assembly: GCF_019279795.1. Lineage (NCBI taxonomy): Eukaryota > Metazoa > Chordata > Ceratodontiformes > Protopteridae > Protopterus > Protopterus annectens. Next base: position 677,701,117 of record NC_056730.1, read on the forward strand.
TTCGTGCTTTGCCACCATCCTGGAGGTGTGGGTATCTTTGATGAATATCGATACACCCCCTCCTTTTGTGGTTCGGTCCAAGTTTTGGGGCCGAAAAGCATGGTATGAGGTATAACCTGGTAGTGCTGGGGTGCTCTCGGGAGCCCTGAACCAGGTTTCTGTTACTGCACAGATATCGATGTTCTCCATGCTAAGAAGAATTTTGGGTGCGTGCATCTTGAGGTTTAGACTTCTGGCATTGAGTAGCATTACTCTTAGTTTCTTATCTCTTGTGATACCTACGGAGGTGGGTTTGTCTTTTGAGCCTTGCCTAAAAAAGGCACTAGAGGGGTAGCAAGAGCCTTTGCCAATATCCGAAAGCCCAGGGGTGACAGGTGCAAGCTGTCCCTAGCGAAGCATCGTGGCTTGTCGAGCATATCATCCCAAGCTGACAGGCATTGGATCCCCTTTGAATGACACCAGTACTTAAGCCAATTGTTGAAATTGATCATCTTGTCTTCATATTGTGGCATCATTCTTGGTGAGGGTAAGATGCTACTCAAGGTCAGGGTCATACTGGCCTGGGCTACATGCTCAGAGAGCTCCTTTATGTCTCTTTTCATGTAGTCCAGGGAGGTACATCTCAGGTCATTCACACCAGCATGGACAATGACTGAGTCATATTTGTACTTGCCTTGGAGTGACTTGAGTGCTTGTGTTATGTGGCGGATCCTAGCGCCCAACAGGCTGCTCACTGTGACCCTCTCTTTGTTCAGCCTGGTGAGCGGGACGTCAGTGTGCCTGTCAATAGAGTCACCTATTACAAGTATATCAGGTGTATTGTTTAGTCTTAAGGGCTGTGACTGTTCGGCACACTGGATTTGTGAGATATGTGTTGCACGTGTTTTGTTTTGGGGTAGCGGTTGCTTGGGTGTCTGCTTTGGAGGTCTCTGCTGCTTAGGCAGATCTTTATTTAGAGCCTCCGAGTATGTTTTTGTGTGATTATGTGTTTGGTTTGCTGTCGTGGTAGGTCTATGTGAGACTGGAATTGTAGTGAGTGTGGTTTCCTTCTCCTCCTGACTGGTTATGCCAGTACTGAGTTGAGAGAGCTTAGCCTCCAGTTTGGCTATATGGTTGCATCTCTCACATGTGTTGGAATTTGTTGGGAGGAGGAGAGGGTTGTCTGTGTACACGAGGCAGTTGTAACATTGCCTCAAGATTCCCAGATTCACCAGCTGGACCGGAGAGGAGATTGACAACTGAACTTTGGACATGCTAGAAAAATATTGGGAATTCCTGAATAATTGAAAACAAGGGCCAGTGGAGAGTGAGGGTGTAGTGCTTTTAATTTTTAGTGCTGACATATAATTGCTTTAGTGAGCAAGTGCCAGGTAACTTAAGTGCAATGTGTTACAGGTAACTTAAATGCAAAAACGACAAACAGCAACTTTCTTTCAAGTGAAACAAGGAAATAAGTACAATAAGCAATGCAGATATCACTAGTGATCCACAGAAGCGCTGAGAAGCCGCGTATTAGGTGGAATTAGTGTTCCAGGGAAATAACAAGCAAACAAACAACAAGCATATAAACAAAGCTAGATTCAGCAGGCCTGGATCTAGTCTATGCTACAGCAAACAAGGTGTAACAATTTCAGTAAGATACAGTTCAAATATTCAGGCACCACAAAAAAAGAGAGATGTAGGCAAAATAAATGAGGCTTATAACAACTGCTGAATCTTGCCCAAGACACCACAAAGGAAACTTGCAATCCACCAGAACTCTGTTTATTGGAATAACAGTGACAAAATAACGCTGGAAATCCAAAATACATTTTCGATCCACAATCTTCATCAGAAAAGACTTAAAACACTTGATAAACATCCTATCTAGTTATATACCCTATCCTGTTAACATTACAACACCAATAATTGCCAATTAGTGTAAACAGTATCAATTAGAAAAAATAGTAAAAATAATTTAACTTGGCAAGCAATGTTTAAATAAATCTTACAAACAACCTTAAAAATGATTAAGTGTTTGTATAACTAAATTGGGTAAAATAAACATACCTAATTTAAAAACTATTTTTGATATTATTTATTACCACATTAAAAACACTCAATTTTAAAAAAGCCTATTTAACCTGTTTTAATTGCAAGGTGTGTGTTGTGTACAGTGTATGAAAAATAGTGACATCTAGTGACTTTGTTATGTAAGTACAAGAACCTTACAGTTTTGCTGATCTAAGTTTTAACACTGGCTTAATAGACAAATAGTCATTTAAACCTGGAAATGTGTTACAATCTAATGCTATCTGCCAGTATAACTCTTTGTATTCCAATTTGTCTTCCCATAATCCACCTCTTATGTCCTTAGATACAGAGTCCAAAACAAAGAAAGAAAATTCTGCTTGTGGGCAAGAAACTTGATGTCTGAACAAAGCATTCTTCATATTTTGTTTTTTAATTTCATACAAGTGTTCATAAATGCGACATCTCAGTTTCCTTTCTGTTTTTCCCACATAAAACGAGGTACAAAAATTACATGTTACTAGATATACAATGCCATAACTATTGCAATTAAATGTACCTCTGCTAGTAAGTGTTTTATTCCTAGCTTCCAAGAAAATCTCCTTACTATTTTTTATCCTGGGGCATTGGGAACAAAAACCACATTTGTATGTTCCCACGCCACGTGGGCCAATGTTCTTGACCTTAGAACCACAGAATTCAAAAATTTGTTTCAAATTAGTGTCCTTCCGGTATATAAATTTTAAAGGGCTTTTGTTGTCCAAAGGTAGGCCTGTAATTTGGACAAATCTTGTCCATTCCTTGGAAATCACCTCTCTAATGGGTGCTGAATCACCTGTATAATCAAGTATATATGCTGTGTCATATGAGGTGAGTTTTTTAGTGCCAGAATCATTGTTTGGGGCAGAAATGTTCTGTCCTAAAATCGGGGCAAATCTTTTATGCCTTTCCTGAACCACTTCAGATAAGGCCCCATCAAGTAGGGATCTTGGATAGCCCCTATCCACCAACATACTACACATCTTGTTACATTCCTTTAAAAATTCTAGATCGTCTGAAGTCATTCTACTGACCGTGACAAGTTGACCCTTCACTAAATTTTTATTTTGAAAGTAGGGATGGGCACTTTTGTAATGGAGGTATGAATTGGAAAAGGTTTTCTTACGATGTATACTTGAAGAAAACCCCTTGACCTGCTTTTTAAGTGTAATGTCCAAATAAACACACTGTTCTGTATTTACCTCAAATGTGAAATCCAAAAAGTTGGTAGTACCTTTCAAATAATCCAAAAATTAGTTGAACCTTTCCATCGTGTCTGTCCAAAATATACATATATCGTCCAGAAATCTCTTATACAAAGACCAACATTGGGTAAATGGACTGTTCAAAATAAATAGTTTCTCCCACCAATTCAAGACAATGTTCGCATATGTAGGGGCACATTTAGCACCCATGGCAACACCTTTATTCTGTTTGAAAAATTCCCCCTGAAAGTACATATAATTATTTTTCAAAATAATTTCCATAAATAAAAGGCAATTGGTAAAATCAGTATGAGAAAATGTACCTTTATCTATCATTGCCTCTTCCAACCATAAAAGGCCTGTCTCATGTGGGATAGAGCCAAATAAGTCCACTATATCCAAAGTGATGAAAATAAGGTCTGGTGAAAATAACTCTGTTTTAACACACCTTAATAAATCCCAAGAGTCCTTAAGGACTGTGTCCCCAGTGTATGACAAAACCTTAAGTTTGTCATCTACAAATTTGGTTAATGGCGTAGTAATAGACCCCTCAGCCGAAACAATTAGCCTCAGTGGTGGGTCCATGGGGTTCTTATGAACTTTCGGCATTCCAAATACTGTCGGAACCCGAGGGTGTTGGTTAAATAAAAAATTGTATTGTTCCTTACTAATGGAACCGTCCAACAATAAGTCTTCTAACATTAAATGTATTTTACTTTTGGCTATATTCACCTCGTTGATCGAGGCCTTGGAATATTTGCTTGTATCATGTAAGGAATCTCTCATCTTAGATTCATAACAAATATTGTCCATTAGGACTGTACCCCCACCCTTGTCAGGATGCATCACTCTCAAGTTCTCATTCTGTTTGACTTCGTTTAACAATTTTTTCTCAGCCTGAGAAAAGTTGGGAATGGCATAGTGTTTCGTGATCGTATTCCTTAACTCTCTTTCCATTAAATTACCAAAATTCCTTAATTGTGGGTGGAGGTGTGGGTTAAACACACTCTTCCTTTGGAGACCAGGGGTTGAAGGTGTAGTTACCTCAGGCCCATTAAGTAATAAATGCAGGTTTTGTTTTCTCAGGAATAATTTTAAGTCTATAATCGATCTGGGAATACTAGCCTTCCTATTTGGAACAAATTTAAAACCCTTAGAAAAAAGTTTAAAATGATCAGGATGTACTTCAATGTTGCTGTAGTTGAAAATTTTGTAATTGTGTAGTTCCAAAATATTCCCTTCCTGGGTGATGGTCAAATTGTCATCTATCTCCTGTTGTAACCCCTCTGATTGTAATAAATCCGGTTCTGATTGCGGATCCGATTGGATCGACGGAGTGGGGGACCCCGGTCTAAAGGGCATTCTTTTTCTTGGAAATGGTTATCTATAAAATCTTCCCTTTGGTCATCATTGGGGATATGCTGTTGAAAACCCCCTTCATCCCTGATAGTCTTATAGTCTTGCATCCCTGAAAAATACTTAGGTTTTGGGTATGCCAAATTGTTCCTGTATTCTTTGAGATCCCTGGCCAACTTGCCACACTTCCTATTCATATTAACAATACAATCTGAATCTATTTGTAAAAAAATGTTGTGGTACTGTTGTTTTTCTTTTTCCACTTTAAATAGTAGATCATTGACTATCCTGTCATTAATGGTCTCCATTTCTTTTACCAAACCTGCCATTACCCTCCCATTTTCTTTTATGATGGCTTTGATAACCTCAAACCCACACTGATCAAAAATTTTTATTAAATTCAAATGAAAATCAGACCCTTCCTCAACTTTGTTTGGGAACTTAGACAGTCTTAAACCTTTAGCTACAACCTGCTTGTCAAGACATTCCTTTAAATAGTTACAATCACATTCCAACCTTTTGTATTTGTCTAAGAAAAAATACAAGTCGTCGAGGCTTTGTTTGTATGTTTTAAAAGATTTAGCCTCATTGTCACAAACACAACCTTGCATATCATAACGTTTGTTTAAAATACCTTGAAAATCAAGGTTTGACAGTTTGTTATTAAAGTCACCTTTGTTAGAACGTCCAGAAGAACCCTCTCCTGGAATAAATAATGGCATTTTTCCAGTCTTGGGACTTATTTCCCATCAGTTTCCTCCTTCTGTTGTAGAGTTTGTTTATGGCAGGGAACCACTAGATTGGCTTCCTTTTCTTGGAGGAGAGTATCTTGGTTCTATTGGGTATGGCGAGATCCATGCATTTGTGCACGTGTTCATACAGGGCATTAGTGTATGATTTGGTGGTCATGCAGCTGTTCTCCAATTGCATGGGTGCCGTGAAGTTAGCCACCTCTGTTTTTAGGAGCCCAAAGTTAGCTTTGGAGAAGTTTTTCATGGTGGTTACCTTTGCGAGGGGGTAGGTGGGATGTGGATTTCCAATGTGATTAGTTTGTGGTCGGATCTAACCAGGGAGGAGTTGACTACTGGTGCAGAGCAACTGTCACCCATGTTAGTAATGACCAGGTCAAGGATGTTGCTACCTCTAGTGGGGGTAAGAATGAGCTGGTCCAGGGCATTGGAATTAATGAATTCCAGGAAATGTTGGCCAAGTGTATTGGTACCTGAGTAGTTTTCCCAGTTAATGGAGGTGTAGTTGAAGTCACACAGTATGAGAGTGTTAGGCTGGACCCTAATATTCTCCAGGGTGCTTAGGAATGTGGAGTGTGAGTCTTGGGTCATGGTTGGAGACCTATAGCAGGCTACGACCTGAATCTCTGTCTTACCCAATGTTAGTTGCACCAGAAGTATCTCAGATGCGTCATGTTGTACTACCAGTCTGGATGTGTGCACTTCCTTTATGAATATGGAAACACCACCACCTTTGGTAGCAAGACAACCTTTGTCTGAATGAGCATATAAGGTCACAGGTAGATTACTGTAAGGCTAACTATGAGTACAAACTGGACACATCCACCAAGGTCAATCACATGGCCGTCTTCACATATGTCTGCAACCTCAGAGGCAGCAACCCACCCTGTAATGGTGATCAATCACACCACATACACACACACCATAGCTATATCCAAACTGCTGCAGACAGGTTTAGGGGAAACATCACCCCCCCTGGCTCACCATCGGTATAGGTGGATATGCAGAGCACCTGCACCCCTCCCCTCATCATCAGAGAGCAGGTGCATACTGCCTAATTAAAGTCAAAAAAAGCAAGTCTCCATGGGACCTGATAACATTCCTGTCTGCATCCTACATGAACTCAGGCATATGCTTCCAGCTCCATTACATACTCTATGCAAGCAAAACCTGAGCACCACTGACATCCCATCTGCAAAGAAGACAGCCACTGTCATCCCTCTACACAAATGTGAATGACAAATGGTGGTTTATGCAATGTACTGGCCTTTATTGGGGGGAACATGACACATCAGGACCAGGAGTTCAATGCAGGTTCATACTGTGCTGATAGATGACAGGAGTATGATGTGGTTGTAAATGTTGGCTAATGATAGGCAATATTGATGTGCTGGCTCTGTAAATAACTCTGGGCAATGTCAGTGGTCCTGTGATGTGTTTCCCTGTTTATGTCTTCCAGGTGGCATAAACCAGCCAGCATATACTGCAGATGAGAATGCAGCTATCACTGATGTAATAATCCAGCACCATGCTGTGCTGTTCAGCCATAGCCAACAAAATATGTGGGAGGGGACTGCCCTGCAGGATGACCTTGTCTACAGTGTTAACACCTTGGGCCACCATAACCGCACATACGATCAGGTCAGGCATCCGGCAAAGGGCTGCTGCCATGGCCACGGACCATACTGCTACAGGTGGGGGTCCAGCTACACAGGCCTCACTTATGGCAACAGAGGAACTCTTTGCCAACCTTGGGGCAGCCCCCATACAACAGCCAACATATGAAACACAAGTCGTGGAGATGGGTGGCACCCAGGAAATAGGTGAGGAGTGTCCAGGTAAGGCCACAGTGCACATCAATTTAATCATGTAGCAGTCATACTGTCTTCTATAGAGTATCTAGATGCATATGTCAGTTCAATCTGCATTTGTGGGTGGGGTTTAGTAATGCACACAAGTGCACATCTATGGTGAGGGACAGCAAATTGTGTACTATCATAGCTTGTACTGTACCTGTGCAGAAACGTAGCATTCATCTTGTACCAATGTCAAATGTGAGTCGGCTCACAATGCCTCTACCTCACACCTACATAGGTTCCTCTGGTCTGGATATGGGACAGCAGCCTGAAGCCAGTGAGTATGGGATATTTCTGTTGTGGCTCACCAGTACCCCAGGCATGTTAAGGTCATGCATGTGACCATGCACACAACTGTTACTCTCAGCCATTTTGCAATATCTGCATGTTCACTTGTGGTGGGGTTAACTGCATTGCATCACAGTGGTCATCACAGAGCCCTATTTGCAGGAGACCACATATTTGTAGCATACCTCACAACCTGTCATTGCAAGAAATCTGGGCAAAGACTGACAAAATGGAGGTATGACGACCCAAAACTAGGGACATATTTTATAAATTAGTGTTATACAGTGCATATAAATGGTGTACACACACCTTTTAAAATGACAGTTATTTTTGATATACAAAAATGAGAGCACAACAAAAAATTTCCAAACCCTTCCAACCTTTCATGTGACCTATAACCTGTACAATTTAATTGTAAAACAAACAAATCTGTTAGGGGAACAATTATAACACATACAAAACTTACAAGACACTAGATGCATACATGTGCACACACTGAAGCTAATACTGTGTTGAAGCAGCTTTCAATATTATTACAGCATTACATCTTCTTAGGTACACTCCTGCCATCATTTACAGAGACTCTTTGATTAACAACAAATAATGGCCAGCTGTCCTTCCAGGATTATCCAAAATGTACTCAGCTGCCTGCTATAGCAGCAGCCATAGTTTGCACACAGCATAGACAACAGCAAAGGGATCTCATTTGCGAAAGGTAACACCCCAGAGAAGGGTACACATACATTTCTACAGCATTGCATATAGCATGGAACACAGTGAAGGCAGTCATCAAATGGTAGTGGAAATATGGGGCAACAGTGACATTGCAAAGAACTGGACATCCCTCCAAATGTGTGGAAAAGACAAGACCCAAACTGATCAGGGAGGCTGCCAGGAGACCTACAGCAACACTACAGGAGTTGCAGAAATCTCTGGCAAGTACCGGTTATGTACTACATGTGACAACAATCTCCCATATTTTCCACATGTCTGGCCTATGGGGTAGGTTTGGAAGATGGAAGCCTTCTCACACACAGAACAACAACCAGGTGTGCCGAATTTCTCAAGAAAAATACATCAGGTCTCCCAAAAGCATGTGGGGAAATGTGTTATGGTGTAATGAGACCAAGGTTGCACTTTTTGGCAACAATATAAAAAGGTTTGTTTGGCACAATAACAGCATTGTGCATCACCAAAAGAACAGCATCCACATGGAAAAGCATGGTGATGGCAGTGTCCTGCTTAGGGGTTGCTGTTCATAAGCTGGAAATGTGCCTTTAGCCAAGGTGGAGGGGATTAGGAACAGTTCAAAACACCAGTCCTTTTTTAGCCCAAAATCTTCATGTGTCTGCTAGAAAGCTGTGGATGGAGAGGACTTATGCCTTTTCACATAACAATGACCCATACCATACATCAAAATCCATAAAAGAATGTCTTCACCAGAAGATAATCAACATTTTGGAAAGGCCCAGCCACAGTCCACACCTACATCCAATAGAAAATCTGTGGGGTGCCCTGAAGAGACCTGTGCAGAAGAGACACCCTCACAATCTGACAGAGTTGGAGGGCTTATACAAGGGAGAGTGTACAAATATTTCTAAGTCAAGATGTGCCATGTTGATACACACCTTCCCAAGAGAACTTACTGCTGTTATGAAATCAAAAGGTACTTTAACAAAGTATTAGTTTAAGGGTGTGCACAGTCATGCAACCAGCCTATTGTATGTATTTCAACTTCTACATGTTACCCTTAACTGATGTGTTTGTTCTTCAATTGGATTTCACAGGTTATAGGTCACATTAAAGGTGGGAAATGTTATCAAATGATTTCTGTGGTCTCATGTTATATATCAAACAAACCTAGCATGTTAACAGGGGTGTCTACACTTATAATATCTACTGTAAGCCTAGAAGGTTGTTAGTGTAAGCGGTTCTGTTGTAACATACATGTACTGCAGGTTTTGAAGTGTGAAACTCAAAATATGTCATTAAGTAGTCACACCAGTCCTGATGTTATCCCAGTAATGTGTCAAACTCAGGATTTATGATGAACAGACCAGAAATATGAGCCATACATGTAGACATTTAGAGACACTCTGCACATTTGAGAGGTATGTTCTGTAGGAGTTGCCACTGTGCTATACAGGTGAACAACAATTATTTTTACATGGGTGCAGTGTGTGCTACTTTAAGGCCCATCATCTACTAACACTACTCACATATCACAGAGGTGTATATAAGTAATAACATTAAATGGAAAGGGCTGCACTGCATGATGTTGAGCACCTGTCCAGAGTGTGTATGTAGTGGTCTGGCTGTGTTGTGAATGTCACCAGTTGGCTATTGTGAGGTCTGTGCAATGCCTATCTGCCACTGCACCTGTATGTGTGTCTGCATGTTTTTTAATTTCTCCAAGTCTTTTGGGTTTATAATACCATAACGGGAATGGAAACGCATTCCTAAGTCAAAGTACGATTAAAGTTCATGAATGTGTGTGTGCGTGCATATGTGTGTGTGTGTGTGTGTGTGTGTGTGTGTGTGTGTGTGTGTGTGTGTGTGTGTGTGTGTGTGTGTGTGTGCATGTGTAGCAGCAAACGGTATAGTGCAGATATTAATTTACATATGTTGTCTTTCCCCCACAGGTGGTCATGGTGGTCGTGGTCCAGCCTGCTCAGAATCTGATGTCAGTGTTTCTGCAGACTCTGGCAATGATGATGGTCATATTCAGCCACAGGCGGTTTTGTCAGGGGCTGAATCTGTGCCATCAGTTGGCATCCCACAGTCATCCACAATGTCTCCACACACAGTCACAATGCCTACACATGCCGCGCCCCCAGCAGCCACAGATGATGAACAGTTGACAGGTGGTGGCATGGAACAGGCTAGTGTGGTGACTATGGCAGTTATGGGTGTAGACACTGTGCATAGCCAGAGTGCAGGTGAGGTCCCACACAGGTGGACACACAGGGGTGCTCGCAGGAGGACTGCTGCTCATCAAGCCCCTGTTGCAAGTGCCACAGCAGGTGTCACCAGACTCATGTTTTGGGCTGTCATGGGTGCACAGGCACGTAGTGAATGTAACACCACACAAATACTCAGGGTGTTGGATGCAACCCTTCCTGATTTACATGGTGACATACATGACCTTGTTGAGGCAACACTCCAAAATACTGAGATCATGAATAAATGATGGGGTGAGACCTTGGCAGTACTCGACCATGGCATGTGCTAAAGTGTGTGGTGGGAGATGGGCATCAGCCATGTGGATGTAGGTCAGCACCAACATCAGCTGAGCGTCTACAGGGCCATGACCATTCACACTTCCATAGTGGCAGTGACACTAGCACTATCAAAGTGGGGTTGCGGTCCACATCACAATGGAGCAGACCATGGGCACATGGTCCTGGCTGGTCCCATCAGGGATACGGATCCAGCAGACAGTATTCACCATCAGGAAAGCTTGGGCCTGGTGGTGCAGTGAGACCCCTGGCTGGACCAGTTTACATGTCCGAGGCCAGAGATGGTGAACTGGACACCCTGCCATGTACGGTCCACAGCTGTCCACCATAACCCCGTGCAGGGCAACCACATGGCATAACTGTGTGCATACATACACACACACGTCTGTATCACAGGCAGGTCACCTCCAGATGCACACACCACCTCTGCACAGCCCATCTATAGGATACCCCTCCAAACACACAGACACATGAATGTCAACCATATGGCCCAGCTTAGGCCTCTGACAACCCCACACCACACCATGTGCATATGATGATACCTGTGCCACATCCATGTCATCCATACCATCAATGCAGGGACAGGCTAATATGGGTCTGATGCACTTGGTGAATATATACAGTGTAGATAGGTAATACTGTGTAAGGTGCTGTCTGCTTGCATTTGTTATGGGTACACATAAAGGTGTATGCACCTTATTAGCCATGATGCATTATTGCTGTTAGTACCACTGACTGAATATAGTCTGACATACTGTATTCTGTTTGTGTTCCAGGTGTCTGTATGTGTACAGGCTATGGCCCTGCAGACATTATCAACATGGAGTATGGCAAAATAGAAATACACCAACTGTTTCATAGCCAAGGTACAGCTTTATATGTACATTTACCAGGTGTGTATGCATGCAACAGTTTGTGATGGACACTGTTCTCAGACAGTGTGATCTTGCGTACATACCCCTTGTCATAGACAGGTAGCCTTCAGACATGTCACCTCACTGTTGTGTAGTACAACAGGATCATTTATATGGAACAGGTTACTGAAGTACTGTCAGTAGGTCCCTCACAAGCTTAGCCATTAGATTGACCACAACAGATTTATGTGTCAGCACCTATTGCCCCTGCCATTTCTTTCTCATACACTCAACCCTGATGCATTTGGTGAGGGCATGCATGGTACTGTGTATGACAGATTTGTGGTATGTATTCCTGAGTTCACAGGGTGGAACAGGGAGGCAAAATTGGATATCCTTTGCATATACACAGTAAAGACTGACACAATGGATGTGCATACAGTAACACAAACACAGTTGGCAATAGACAGATTTATAAACCTACATATCCACTTTAATGTACTATAGTGCTACATACACATGACATGCCCCACAAAGGTTATATCCATAGGACATAACCGACTACCTCTTACAACACGTAATGTTGTGAGTGCCTTCATGGATGGTGAGATAACTCACCAGAAATAGCAACTGGAGTCATCTATTGCTCCTACAAACCTCGACAAGTGATAGGGAAACAGATGTTGTATCGACATGATGTTTCAGTCAGGTTATGATTCTGGCATGTGTGTCAGTACACAAACTGTGACTTATTTGGCAACAATATCACATACATGGCCATCGTTAGGGAACACAGACCACATATAGGCTACAGATATCCAGATATTCTGTAGACATCTGTACAGATGACTGGTATGGCCTGTACAATGGTTTAACATGCTACATGCTACAAATGCCATTAACATGCTCTATAAAGTAATGCCATTGGGAGGTGATAAACAGGTGTGGATGGTACACACATCAAAATGGTATAACCCACACAAGATATGTTTTTCACCCAAACACATACACACACACACACACACACACACACACACACACACACACACACACACACAATTGCCAGTATTGAGATTAGGACACCTACCTATCTAGTTATTTATACTATAGTGTTACAGTTATGAGATGCACCACTGAGGTTATATGAATTCTCCTTGTCACAAGGTACTTATAAAGTGAATGACATCAGCAGGACTTGTAAAGTATGGTGATGGGAAGTGTACAGGGTGGTACACAACTCAAAATAGTATAACTCACACATGATATGATTCTCAACCTAAACACACACACACACACACACACACACACACACACACACACACACACACACTTGCAGTATTGAGATTAGAACACCTACCTATCTAGTTATTTTACTATGGTGTTACTCAACTATCAAACATGCCACGGAACTTATATGAATTCACCTTGTCCTAAGGTACTTCTAAGGTGAATGACATCAGCAGGCCTTGTAAAGTAGGATGATGGGAAGTGTACAGGGTGGTATACAAATCAACTCAAAATGGTATTACACACACACACATACACACACACACACACACACACACACACACACACACACGTACAGGGTGGTACACAACTCAACTCACAATGATATAACACACACATACACAAACACGTACAGGGTGGTACACAACTCAACTCAAAATGGTATGACACACACATGTACAGGGTGGTGCATAACTCAACTCAAAATGGTATAACACACACACACGTACAGGGTGTTACACAACTCAACTCAAAATGGTATAACACACACACACACATATATATCTATATATATAAATATATATATATATATATATATATATATATACATACATACATATGTACAGTGAGGTACACAACTCAAATCAAAATGGTATAACACTTACACATATGTACAGGATGGTACACAACTCAACTCAAAATGGTATCACACACACAAACACAGACACAAACACATGTACAGGGTGATACACAACTCAACTTAAAATGGTATAACACACACACACACACGTGCAGGGTGTTACACAGCTCAACTCAAAATGGTATAACACACACACACGAACAGGGTCGTACACAAATCAACTCAAAATGGTATAAAACACACACACACACACACACACACACACACACACACATATACACATGCACATGGTGGTACACAACTCAACTCAAAATGGTATAACACACACATACACACACACACACACACACACACACACACACACACACACACACACACACACACACACACACACACAAACACAGATGCAGACACGTGTACAGGGAGGTACAAAACTCAATGCAAAATGGTATAACACACACACACACACACACACACACACACACACACACACACACACACACACACAAACACAGATGCAGACACGTGTACAGGGAGGTACAAAACTCAATGCAAAATGGTATAACACACACACACACACACACACGGTGGTACATAACTCAACTCAAAATGGTATAACACACACACATACATGGTGGTACACAACTCAACTCAAAATGGTATAACACACACACACATGTACAGGATGGTACTCAACTCAAGTCAAAATGGTATAACACACAAAAATGCACACACACACACACACACACACACACATGTAAAGGGTGGTACACAACTCATCATGGTGTAACACACACACACACGTACAGGGTAGTACACAACTCAACTCAAAATGCTAACACACACACATGTACAGGGTGGTACACAACTCAACTCAAAATAGTATGTCTCACACACACACACACACACACACACACACACACACACACGTACAGGGTGGTACACAACTCAACTCAAAATAGTAACACACACACACACACATATACAGGGTGGTAAACAACTCAACTCAAAATAGCA